>NW_004955483.1:3702427-3714110 GCF_000276665.1 Chinchilla lanigera | reverse complement strand
AAAAACCTCAGTATTTCCTCTTATTCTCTCCTTTTATAAATCTTAGTCAAACTCTCAAAGTTTTCTCAGGGATAGAAGAATGTAAAAAGAAAGCAAGGTATAGGATGTGACTGTGAGGATAGAAAATTAGCTAAGTGAAGGTGAATGGAAAAGGATGAGAGGAACCACAGGAACTGAGACGCTTTTTCATGTTATCCGGACCGCCCAAGTGTGGTGGGAAGGCACCCAAAGTAACCAGAAGAAGAAGAAGACTATGAGTAGTCAGTCAGATATTAGTGATGCAGCGAGAGTAATCTGAAAGTCCCTGGATGACTAGGAGGTGAGTGTGCGGCAGTTGACATAACCCTCCAAAGAGCAGGGATTGTATTCCATGGAGAAGGAGAAATATCTTAAAATTCAGAACAGATATTAGAAAGACTCCAGCTCTGGTTCAGATTTGAAGTCTATCAGATGTGAGTGAATTTAAAAACTACAAATAAAAAAAGCTTCAGGGCCAACCTTTTCATGGAAGGGTCAGCTTCCAGGTATTGTGAAGGCGGGGGACGGGAACTCTTAAGTGAGGAAGAAGTTGGTAACTATGGATCAGCATGTCTGAAGACACACAGCAGAGAATAGCGAACCATCACATCGAACCAAGGAAGAAGGACTGGTGAGCAGCGTGTATAAAAGAATGCAGATTAGAAGTGAGTAGAAAGGCTCAGACCTGGGCAATGAGCAAAAATACCAGATTTGAGTAATGACAGACTGAACAGTCCTCAGACTTCCAAATTTCACTGCAGCAGTTCGCTGTCACTAGGAAAGAACAGCCCTGGTTTGGAAACAGAATTATGAAGGGTCAAGGATTAAAGAAAAGTTTGACTTTGGTTAACTTTTTTGTTTTTGAGACAGACTTGAAGTGTGCATTTTCCAAACTAGTGTATGTGCTGAAATGCGAGGCTAGAGATCATATGTTCACATTGCTGAAGCCAAGAGAAGCTCATCCCTCATCCAAACTTTAATGTATGTATGTGCACCTGACTATGAGCATTTTGGTGCGAGTCGCTGGTCTTATACCAGCTAATTATTTGTTTTATCCAGTGTTCTATCTAGGAAGTCCAAGAGTTATATTTGACACCCATTTCAATTACAGAGATGTTCATCAGACTTTCTCTTTTTCCTCAAGTAGGTATATTTTTAAAAATAAAAATTAATCATTCCATGAACTTACTGGAGTAGCCTCCTCGTGCATTTACTGATGGAAAATAGAGAACTAGGCCAACTTTTTTTCTAGGTTTAATGCACTTTACAGACTAGCTAGGTTTAGCTGTAAATAATCTTACTCCCTTAGTGTGTAATGTTTAAAAGTGCTTTGCTGCATATATGGAGGAAAGCTTTCACAGTGGCTAATCAGAAATAAGCAAAGAGACAGATTTAATGTTAGGAAGATGGGAATATAAACAAAAGAGCTTTGCTTAGCTAACCTAATATAGACATAAAATCAAGTAAAACCAGGATTCATGGTAGTGGCAGCCGTGCGGAAATATGCTGCTCTCATCCAAATATTTTGCATAAAGTAGACCAGTAACTAGTATCAAAATTCATATTACAACCTTACTCCTCTACAATTTATGTTCATGCAGATGTTATATGTTTTATGATGGAAAGTTTTCCAAAGGGGGAAAATGGTTTTCTTCATGTCAGATTTAATAAACTTAAACCAGGTAAGTCAGCTTTGCAGCCTGGAATCCTATTTGTTTGTGTTAGGTTGACTTTCTCATATATCTTTCACTGGTGATATCAGGCTGTATATCCATTCTGATGATGTATAAATGGAAAATTTTCAGTGTCATATCACATGGGAATCTCCATGAGATTTGGCATGCTTTTTCCTGCTGTGATTTTGGAAGTCTGTATTTTTCTCCTGTGAAAATGATTAGAGCTTTAAGTGAATGAGCTCACTTACTGAAATAAAAATCCAGCCAACCCGTATTCTCATATCATGAGCTCATACAAGATCAGCCTCAAAACAGGCCCCAGGAGAGATTTTTCAAAATTGTTCATCCAATTGTTGCATGCAGCCTCTGTTCAGAAAGGAAACGTGCTTGACAAAATCTAGGAAAAGGGGCCTTTAGATGCCAAAAGTAATATAATGCATGTGTGCCTTTAATATAAGCCACTATCTTGCAAAACTAATCTTCCTTATTATACATGTAGAACTCACAGTGTATGAGACACCTGAATGCTTATGCAATCCTCACTCTCTGAATAGCAACAGACTTGAGATGCTAAGCTCAGTCTATGGTTCTGTGCCTACAATCCGTGGGGCATCTTGGGAGACTGAGAGTTCCTCTAAGCTTCATTTTGCTTCTGAAATTTTGGATTGCTGCTCCTCTAACATGTATACTTTTTGATTGTCTGATCACAAGACACAACAGTGGTCACCGATCATGACTTAGATTCTAAATTGTTCCCAGATGACAATGAGAATATCAGATTAAGTAAAGTAATACAAGTTTGGCTCTTGTTCAGAGTTAATCTTAAAAATGTACCAAAATCTTGAATGAGCTCTTGGTGCTTCTCTCTTTAGTTTCTTACTGTCTCACTTTTCTCTAACTTCTCTCTTAACTATTTTCTCTTTCCTTCACTTGTTTCTTCAAATTGCTTTTTCTAATAAAATAACATATTTTATTCTAAATTATCCTCCTCTACAAAATAATATATTTAATTTTGTCTAAACATTGGAGTTTTTTTTTTTTTGCATTGAAGTAATTTTATGTAAAACAAAATGCCTGGCCCTAAATGTAAAGTTTTACACATTTTGATAAATCAGTAACCCTTATAACTATCATCTTAATGAAGGTGTAGAATATATCCAGCACCACGAAATACCTGATGCCCAAAATTAAGAAAGGAAAGGTTTATTTAGCTCACAGTCTGTGGAAGTTTCAGTCCATACTTGGTTAGCTCCAAGGCAGGGTGGCACATGGCAGAGGGCAACCATTCGTCATGGTAGAAGATAGAAAAAGCAACAAAAGTGACAAAAGGAGGAGTGGCAGAGAGCAAAGTTCTTTCCCTCCCTTTTATTGTATGCAAACTACCTGCCCAGGGGCAAGTGTAATACTCACACCCGCAATCCCAGCACTGGACCATGAATCAATCAAAAATCTAGAAGCCTGCCCCATGACTGCAGGAAGATCTGGGGGGACATGCAGACACAAACCATAACAGTTATGCATACACTTATGGTCATCCAGCAGGTACACTTGTGGGTAGCTAAATTTGGGGAGAACAAATTGATTGGAAAGGGGCACAGAATATCCTTTAGGTTGACAGAAATTTTCTATATTATAATTCAGGTATTGGTGTCTTGATTATACACACTTGTCCAGCTCATTGAGTTGTTCAAAACTAATGAACTTTTTTTATATTTACAACACTGATTATAATACCTTTCTAAGAATATAAAATAGGTGTTTGAAAATATTAAGTGGCAAAACTACAATGCTAGCAACAAAGAGAAGAGAATTTCTGAAAAGTGGATTCAGTCCTGAACTGTCTTTCCGATGATCAATGACTAAGAAAGACCTCAAGGACCACCTGTTGTAGAACATATGTGAATTTTAACAGCATCCAGGTAAGGAATGCTGGAAGTGCTGCAAGCCTGGGGCTGAAGGGCTGGGGATTTAGCCCAGCTGCAGGGCGCCTGCTTGGCAAGTGCAAGGTTGTGAGTTTGATTCCTGGTTCCCGGAAAAGGAAAAAAAAAAAACAAAACAAAGACTGGGGTTGAAAAGACAGAGTACAAACTGCACCATGTCTCTGTATAGGGCTTTGCCCAGGTCCTGATCAGATACTAAGAGGGAAGACCAGCTGGGTATATAGCATCACTGTGAAGGGTCTTTGTTTGCTAAGGCTCCAAACTGACATGCAGAATTCTATCCCCTGAAGTTTAATACCCTGTGTGTAAGCCCCTTTCCACAGGAGGAGAACTGATGCAGATTTGCTGATAATATGCACACTATTTAATTTTGTAATGACTTTCCATAGGCCCATTGACAGCTATCCTACTGTTAGAGTAATAGATCAGATCTATAAACTGTTTGCTAACAGTGGATTTTGTACTAAATACAATCAATTGGCGACATATCTGAAAGCAAGAAATGACTTCTTACTCTGCGCACTTTTCTTGAAACAAAATTAATCGTACCCCTATTGCTTGATACGAGCTATGTGAAAATGACATTTTTCTCCCAGTCTGTTTGGAGGCTTTCTGGGAATATCAGAGTTGCTCTGTATTTCCTCTCTGTTCTCTGCCCTCTCATCGGGGAGAAAATCATCATACTGGGGACCATTGCATAAATGTGATTTGGTCTACGCACCTTACCCTCAGTAGCCCACACTTGCTCCCGGATTTGGACTATCTCTTCCTTGTTCCTGAAAACAATGGTTGGTCATTATTTCACTTCAAAGTCTGGGTGACCCAAACAGAACAAAGGGTGGAAGACTGGTAAAAAACTAGAGCTGGTGGAGGAGGATGGTTATTGACTCTCCCTGGTGAACTCTGATCTGCTTGGTTATATTGATTTGCCAGGTAACTCCCAAAGGCAAGTGATGGGACAATTCAAGATTTGATGAAAGCTGTTGAAATGCACAATGACAGATGTTGGTCTTTTTCTTTGCACTTCTTCTACAATAATCAGGACAGATCTGAGTTGTGTGTCAGCCTATTGATTTGCACGTGTTTGCATTTCATTTTATTACTATTTTCAACAAACCTTTCCTAACTCCCCCAACAATAATTATTTCCTCCATCAACATCTATCCTTGCACACTAAAAAATCAAACAAATGCACAGCAAAAATGCAAATATCCTTTCTTTGGTATCATGCAAATATGTTTTTTCTCTTTCTTGAACACATGTATTTGACATATATTGGTCCTTATGTAATTGCCTTAGAAAGGGTTAAAGTGGGACAGGCAAGAGTTTATATTAGTGTGACAGAGCATTCAACTAGGACATATTTATTCATCTTTATATAAATTTTCTGTGGCCCCATCAGGGGAATGCAAAGAAAACAAAAACTATCCCAGACATTTATACTCATCTAAAAATGATTGTGATGAACATTTACTTCTCTTCAAAAAATGTGGGATGCCTCACAGGGAAGGGGAGCAAGTTTTCGGCTCTATATGAACCCAGAATAACTTCTGAAATCCTCTATAACTTTCAGAAAAGCTAGCTATATTTGTAAATTTGTCTCCTGATGATGAAATCATGAAGTCATGGAATCTTACATATATAGAAACCATCACAATCGAATAGGAGATTTAGAGAATTTTAATGAACTTGCCTTTGATCATGTAGCCTGTGCCAGAGTTGGGATGAAAGCTATTATCTTTGGTATAATACCTTGCCTCGATGCACTAACATAAACAAGTGTACTGGGTTCTCCTTTCGGCAAGTGAGAAGCCAATGAGCACAATCAGAAGATGCAGGAATTGGGAGGGGTTTATCATCTGTAAGTAGAGCACAGCTGTTTTCTTCAAGAGAAAAATGCTCATGTCCAGAGAGAAAGTTTGGGGATTTGATTCAGAAAATAAGAGAAAAAATAAACAAATAACAAGAACAACTATATATATAGTATATATGAAGGCCCTTTGGGGACAGGCATCTTGCTGAAAATGTTATGCTTAAGGCGTGCACACCAGACCTGCTTAGTTTTAGGTCATAGTTCAAGAAAAAAAAATGTTGGCTACATCTGGAGGCATGTTCTGCTCAGGGTCACAGAACACATGTTCAGTGAATAAGATGGTGGACACAAACTCTTTTGCCAGTGCTCACTCTAGGACCTTAAAAATGGCGGACTGGAACACAGGTGTTTCTGGGCTGAAATAAAAGAAAAAATACTTTGAAGTTATATTATTATAGCAGTTTTCCCCTAAAAATGCCTGCCTTCTCAGTGTCTGACACTAACAGTGTGAAAATATGATAATAAGAACACTGTATTGATTAAAATCTGTAATAAATATAGCCACACTTTATGTTTTCAGCAGCTGGAAAGCTTGGTGAATAGAAACCTGTTTCCAACATGGCCAAGGAAAATAAATTCAAAGCGGATGCCTGATTTACTCACAACTTAAGTGGTCTTAGTCACAAAATAAATTGCTTGTGACCATTTCACTCAATTTTCACCTTACTCCAAATAAACTATTGTGGCTCAGTCAAGCCTTCAGGTCTTTCATCTTCTCCATCTACTCGAAGTAGGTTCATTCACCTACCTTCTTGCAAAACCCACATAATTTAATTGAAATTTTTCTACCAATTCAATGAATGTATATAAGACATCTATCATATAACCATTCTTCTGCTAGGTAATGGCAACCCAGTTCTCAGCAAGATGGCGGGAGGCTTTGCTCGTCTATTGCTTAGATCCAGCTTTCCGAGAGTATGAGGAAAACGGAAGACAGCCCTGTGCAAGCATTAAGGTGCAGCTCTGAGATTTCTGACTGAGCAAATTGAGTTAAGTTCAGGAATCTGAATTTTTGACAGGAACCTAAGGAATTTTTTATGGTGGTTGTCTAAAGGTCATCTTGAAGCAGCTCACATTTTGCCACCTACTTAGAAAGCTTGGGCATGGAAGTCTTAGAAGCCCTGGCAATTGTATTATTATGCTAGGGCTGCTCAGACAAAAAATACACTTTAAACAGAAAATTACGTTTTTCTCAGTTCTGTCAGGTAGAAGTTGAGGTGCCAGCATGTTCAGTTTCTGGTGAGAGCTCTCTTTCTGGCTCATAGATAACTGCATTTTCCATTTTCTCCAATGGAGGAGAAAGACAGACAAACCTAGAGAATGCTTTGGAGTCTGTTCTTATAGAGACTCTTATCACAACCACCCAGAGCTCAGTCCTTATAGCCTCATCTAGGGTCACACAATCACCTCTTATAAGATCCATCTGCACTACGTTAGACATCAGGACTTCAACATATGAATTTGGGTACCCGGAGGTGGTGGCTCTGTCCATAACAGCATCTTCACTGCATCTGTTGAGTGGTGCTCCAACTCTCATTATTATAGAGCTTGAGAAGTCTCCTCCTACTTGTGCAACAGTCTTGACAGAATTAGAGTCCATAAGCAGCTTTAACTTGTTGCTTGAGATTTTTAAGAATAAAATAATGCATCTTTATAGTAAAATAATGCCTAATTAAAAATAAATATATAATCTGAAAATATTTTACTTAGAATAAAGGTAACTGTGAGAGGACATTATTGTCAACATACAAATATCCCTCTCACCCTGATTTGATATCTCTAAAGAGTGTACCCACCTCCTAAAGTGGTAAGTGGAGATGACTGTGCACCCCGACAGTACTGTACATTCTGCAGGGATGCCTACATTCTCCATAACTTCTGTTTGACAAACACTTCTCACCTTTCAGTCACTGTTGAGAGGTGAGTACAATTGCAAAGAAAGTGCTACCTTGGCTCATTCCTTTCTTGAGGACAGAAGTTAAAGTCTTGGCCCCAGAACTATATCATTGCAGGATCAAAGAAATCTCTCTCTCCCCTCATCTCTCTCTCTTTCCCTCTTTCTGACACAGACACACACACACACACACACACACACACACACACACACACACACGTGTGGATATTACAATAGTCTAGAAACAAGTTAATGGAGTTTTGTAGGTTTTCCTGAACATCACACATTACAGATCCTTATAAAATGAAAAGCAGTGCCTAAAATATCTAAAATACCTAATTTTTTTTTGGCTTCTTTAGGTGAGAGATTGCACGTTATAATGCAAAAGTAATTGTCTGACTGGTATCTCAGCTCTTTCCAGTTCAAGATGTCTATTCATGCTACTCTTGGATCCCTCATTGTCAATTTGTACCCTGTTTTTCTCTCGATCATATGGCTGAAGTCAAAGCCACCTCTTTATTCTCTAATGTTTCACGCAATACTTTTCAAAATTTGGTGATTACTTTCTCGCTGACTACCAATATGTGGTCTTTTTCCCCTTAGGATTGAATACTTAAACATCTGATCCACAGCAGGTACCCCAGAGACATTTGCTGAATGCACAAACCCACTGTATTGGTAGCAGGCATGACAAAAGGATGGAGCATGTGTTAACAGATTTACATATATTTTTGTTTAGTTGTATGTGCTTTCCTTCCTGAGATAAACTATACAAAATTATCCTTCCCATCAAGAACTCAGGACAGAATGCAACATTTCAGTATAATTGATATCTCACATTTAGGAAACTGAATTCATTTTAATCAGATTTTGATTGTTTTACACATTTACTAGTGTCTACTGGGGAAAGGGAAACAAATGCACTTGATCTTCTTGGGAATGTTTTATTTCCTACATTTTTCTCTGTGCTACACAAGAAAATAGTGCAAGATAGTTTTCTGGGTAGCCACTATAAGAAATTCATAGGATGTTTTCAGTCCTTCCAATTCCAATTTAAAGTAGGTAAGTTGATTACATTTTGATGGCAATGAAAATATTTTAAAGTTCAAAATTCAGCTTGATTCACTTCTCACCTCCCAATTATCTGACCCTATTGTACTCGGGTTATGAGAATTAAACAATTTCATTTCAATAAAAAAAAAGAGAAAGTCAAACACAATGGTTTCAAAATCCTATTACTATGGCTCTTTAAAAATAAGGGTACATTGACTAGAAGGCACAACACTGTTTCTAGGAAACAAATAAAGATATCTTCAAAAACCCTTACAATCACAGTAAATTGTCTCTTTTTTCCTACCCCTTCAAAATTATTGGAAGTTTCTCTTTTCATTCTTAAAACTATTCTGACTTGGACAGTAACTTATACTATTACCTGCAACTTGGGAAATTTAGGAATTTCAAGATGCAACTAACAAAATGATGAAACATAGTTTCTTGTGCTGGTTTTGTCAAGTGTAATATACTGTAGAAAAGTAATTGTTCCAAAATTCACTGTAACAATCTAAATTCTTTTTTCCCATAACTATCTGGATGAGGCATATTCTTTATGATAATGATGCATCTTATGATATTCATAAAGAAAACATTTAAAAATTATTTTACTTCTATGACATTATAAATTAGCTAATCATAGCATATCTTAAAAAAGATAAATAGAAAAGCAAATGTCAGACATGATAAACAATTCTAAATCAAATATCACTCTCAAGTATCAATGGTTCACAGAGTATTCAGGAAACATATTTATCTTCACTTCTCTATACTTTGGCTGTCATCACATCATTGCTCAAGACATGAGTCCAAAATCAAGTATTTTGAAAGTGTGACTAGTGACTCTCAAAGTGGGTCCTGGTTTCCACTCATTACAGGAAGTTTCACAATAAGTATCTAGAAAATAAGCAACTCTTGGAGAAGAGAATATTTGAATACAAATAGAATAAATTCTCAATCTTAGAAATAATTCAACAATCTTTTTCAGGAGAAAGACAATTCATATCTACAATATCTACCATGAAGCACTCTAGGCAAGGCATAAAGAAGAAATAAATTGAAATCATTAATGTCATAAAGGGAGGGAAGGGGGAGGGAGAAATATGATGAACTTATGTGGTGTCTTCAATACACCAAAGAAGTTTTTAGGTTTATATCCTTTGGTTGGTTCATTATTTGGGAACATCGAGGTACCTGCTATTTAAAATTGTTTTGCAATTGTGTACCGAATCAAACATGATGAACTGACATAGGATGACCCACAACAATAGATATCTTTTTATGTCCATCTCAGAGGAGGATGTACTACTACTAGTTAATAATCCAGAAACCACAGTAGTGAGGGCACTTCAATCAAAAATTGTCATGCTGCTAATCTCAGCCCTTAGGAGGCTGAAGCAAGAGGATCATTGTGAGTCTGAGGCCAGCCTAAGCTACAAAGTGAGCTCAAGGCCGGTCTAAATTGCATAATGAGACCCTGTCTCAAAAAGACAAAAAAGTTGTTAATTTTGCCAGACATGGTGGCACACACCTGTTATCCCAGTACCTGTATTACAGCATCTGGATTTAGATCTCAACAATGTCATTAACTATCCTGGGTGTTGGACCTTTCATTTTACATTTCTAAATACATCTTCCCTGATATGTAGTAAAAGCAATTAAATACCTTTCCTTGCTCCTTTCACAACTGAGAGTATCAAATAAGAAAGCATGCACCTGTTATTGCTGTTATGCTCTTCCCATCCAAGTGAGTCTGAATAGCACCTGAAAATGAGGCGTCTGACAAGTACAAAGTTCATGGAATTTGCCATCTGCACAGCCAAGGCTCCTTGCTTTCCATTTGTCTTTAAGTAAATTATTTAACCTCCTTAAAATGTTGCAGCATGGAGATAATAACTTTAGCAAACTTACTTCCTGTGCTAATGAGATAATGCAATGTAAAATGTCTCACAAATGAATATTTCAGAGCAGGACTGCCGAAATGAAGTTTTCTTGAAATAAGTAGTGAAACTTCCAGTGATTCTCTAAGCCTGAAATAATATATCCACACAGACAAACAACAAGATGGTAGGGGATATTTTTTTAAATTATAAAGGAAAAAAAAAAGGAGTAACAAATTATAGATTCTATGTGTAAACATCCTGGTTATACACATTCACTGACTCAATTAAGTGGAAGGAAGAGAAGCCCTATGATGTAATTTTCAAAACTTTAGTGGGATCGAGGAGAAAAATCAAGTAGTCAGTAGATGTCCAATTGCTTGAATTCAAAAACTTGCATTGCAGTAGCCTGAAAATCACAGTTAAGGACAAGACTCCAACAAGCTTTTCAGGTGTCACCTGTTTCTCACATGGGAAACCAGAGGCTTCACAGTTTTCATAGATAAACATGATCTCATATTTTCATGCACTTTTAAATAAAGTTAGTTGTATGCACCAAAGAAACGAACAACAAAATGCAAAATGCTTGTTGCTCCACCAACATTCTTTTACAAATACTAATTACTTTTATTTCTTTTAAAAAATACTTTATTCTATTTCTTTGTTAAACCAAATTATAAAAGGTTTTGTGTATTGTCTTCTTTTATTCTACAAATTAAAAAAAAAACTGACAAAACAACAATGAAGACAAAATCAAAACAACAAAAAAATGATACATCACATCAACACAAAATGATAAAAATTTATAATGGTTGTCATATTACATACTGTTATCTTCACCAAAGTTGCTCAGTCCGTTAGACATAAGAATTTAAGACTGATCAAACAATCAAAGACAGTAACAAGTAAAAAAAAAAAATTGAAAATGATGCAGAGCTTCACCACACAGAATAGTAGGAGTTCAACAATGATTCTTATACTGCATATTATTTTCAGATCTGTCATTCTAGTTACCAAATTCAAGCATGTAAAATTGGTTAAGAAAAGAGAAAATTTTAAGCAATGACTGTTCTGCTCAATAAACTACAGACATCAGCAGACCTATTCCAGACCTATTCCAGCTATACTTATATATATACATAAATTTTGCTTTTCATTTAAAAAAACCAATATAATAAGAACAAATACATAAATAAAACAGCACAGAGAGCAATAAAAATTATACAGAATTTCAAAATATGGTGATAGGATATATCACTGCTTATATATCATATAAGCAGATATAGGAATGCAAGATTGAGCAAATAATTACACATTAGCAGTTCCTTTCAATAAACCAATAAATATTAGTA
>NW_004955483.1:3680396-3701717 GCF_000276665.1 Chinchilla lanigera | reverse complement strand
TAATTTGCATTTCTTGAATGACTAATGATGTTGAACATTTTTTCATGTATTTATTTGCCATTTGTATTTCTTCACATGAAAAGTGTGTTTTCATCTCAGATGCCTATTTTTATATTTGGTCTTTGAATTTGGGGGTCCTAATTTGTTAAAATTCTTTATATGTTCTAGACAGGAGTCCTTTATCTAAGGAATAATTGGCTTAAATTTTTTCCTAATTTGTGGATTTTCTTTTCACTCTGTTGGTGACTTGTTTTGACATGCAAAAACTTTTCAATAAGATGAGAGCCAAGTTGTTGATTCTTTGAAGTATTTCCCAGGCACTTTGGTTTTCGCTCACAAACTCTATACCTACCCCTGTGCCTTCAAGTCTTCCACCTACTTTCTCTTCCCTTAGATCTAGTATTTCTGTTTTAATATTTAAATCTTAAAGCCATTTTGACTTTATTTTGGTGCATGGTGATAGGCTTGGGTCTAGTTTTAGTCTTCAGTATGTGAAAAGCCAGTTTTTCAAGCACCATTTATTAAAGAGGCTATCTTTCTTCCAGTGAACATGTTTGGCCCCTTTGTCAAACATAAGGTGGCTGAGTGTCTTCATGGTTATGTCTGCATCTTCCAGTCTGTTCCATTGATCTTTGGGTCTGTTTTTTTTGCCAGTACCATGCTGATTTTATCACAGGTGCTTTTTAGTATAATTTCATATCAGGAATTGTGATACCTCCTGCCTTGCCTTTGCTGCCCAGAATTGCTTCTGCTATTCTGGGTCTCTTCTGGTTCCAGATAAATTTTAGGAATGTTTTCTCTAGGTCTGTGCGGTATACTAATGGTATTTTCATTGGAATTGCATTGAATCTGTGTAATAATTTTGGGAGTATGGCCATTTTCACAATGTTGGTTCTTCCTATCTATGAGCAAGGGATATCTTTCCATTTTTTAAAATCTTCAATCTCTTTTTTCAGAGTAGTGTAATTTTCACTGTATAGATCTTTTATTTCTTTTGTTAGATTAATTCCTAAGTATTTCAGTTTTTTGCATGCTATTGTGAAAGGTATAGTTTGGCTTATTTCTCTCTCAGTATGTTTGTTGTGTATAAAAATGCTATTGATTTTTGAGTGTTGACTTTGTATCCAGTTATGCTATTGAATTTGCTGTTTAATTCTAGGAGTCATTTGGTGGAGTTTTGGGGTCTTCTATGTAGAGCATCATGTCATCTGCGAATAAAGATAATTTCACTTCTTCTTTTCCTATCTTTATTCCTTTTGTTTCTCTCTCTTTTCTCATTGATCTGTTTAGTGTCTCCAGAACTATGTTGAATAGGAGTGGTGACAGTGGACACCTTTATCTTGTTCCTGATTATAAAGTGAAAGCTTTCAGTTTTTGTTCATTTAGTATGATGTTGGCTTGAGGTTTGTCATAGATGGCTTTTATCAGATTGAGGTAAAGTCAATATATGCCAATTTTCTCTAGGATTTTTACCATGAGAATAAGTGTTGGACTTTATCAAAAGTTGTTTGTGTATCTATTGTGATGATCATGTGATTCTTCTCTTTAGCTCTGTTGATATGGTGTTTTATATTGGTTTATTTGGGTATATTGACCTATCCCTGCATTCCTGGGATGAATCCCACCTAGTCATGGTGTATTATCTTCTTAATGGTTTGCTGCATTCTATTAGCTAGTATTTTGTTGAGAAGAGTTGCATCTATGTTCATTAGGGAGATTGGCCTGTAGTTCTCTTTCTTACTAGTTCTTTTCCTGTTTTTGGTACCAGAATAATACTTGCCTCCAGGAATGAGTTTGGGAGAATTGCTTCCCTTTCTATTTCTTTAAAGAGTTTGAGAAGAATTGGCATTAAATCTTCTGTAAATTTCTTGTAGAATTCAGCTGTGAATCCATTGGGATCTGGTGGGTTTTTTTTGTTGTTGGTACTTTTTTAATTAAAATTTCAATTTTTTTGGTGGATATTGTGTTGTTCAAGGTTTTTATTTGTTCTTCATTCAGCTTTGGTAATTTATATGTATCTAGGAATCTGTCTATTTCTTCTACATTTTTCATCCAGTGAGAGTAAAGATTATCAAAGTAGGTATTCATGATCTTCTGAATTTTTACAGGATCCTTAGTGATGTTGCCCCTTTCATTCCTTATTGCATGGATTTGTGTTTTTTCTTTCTGTTTTTTTGAAAATGTTAGTGGAAGGGGCTGGGCATTTAGCTCAGCGGCAAAGTGCCTGCCTGGCAAGCTCAAGGTCATGAGTTCAGTTCCCCATACCAGAGAAAACCCAAAACAATAAACTGAAAAAATTATTAGGAGGTACATGTGACAGTGGTAATCTGAATCTAGTTTAAAAAAAAAAAAAAAAGAAAAAGAAAATGTTAGTTAGGGGTTTATCAGTTTTATTTATTTTTGCTAAGAACCGACTCTTTGATTCATTAAATTTTTGTATTGTTCTCTTACTTTCAATTGAATTAATTTCCACTCTGACCTTTATAACTTCCTTCCTTCTTCAGGCTTTGGGATTAACTTGCTCTTCTTTTTCTGGAAGTTTGAGGTGGAAGATAAGGTTGTTTACTTGTACTTGTTCTGTTTTCCTGATGTGGGAATCCACTACTATCAATTACCCTCTGAGGACTGCTTTCATTGTATCCCACAGGTTCTGGTAGTTTGTATCTGCATTTTTGTTTGATTGTAAGTAGTGTTTAATTTCTACTTTAATTTCATCTGTGATCCATTGGTTGTTAAGGAGGGTGTTATTTAATTTCCATGTGTTTATGGAGCTTTTGCAATTTCTTTTATCATTTATTTCCAGTTTCATTGCAGTATGGTCCAATAATATGCATGGAATAATTTCAATTCCTTTGCATTTGCTTAAGCATGTTCTATGTGTTAGCATGTGGTCTATTTTAGAGAATGTCCCATGTGCAGCTGAGAAGAATGTGTATTCTAATGTTGTTGGGTGGAATATTTTGTAAAGTTCTACTAAGTCCATTTTTTCAAACATTTTGTTTAGTTCTGTTATTTCTTTGCTGATTTTTTATCTAGTTAATCTATCTCTTTGTGACAATGAGATGTTAAAATCCCCTGTTACAATTGTGTTATTACTTATTTGACTATTAATGTCTGTTAAAATTTGCCTTAGATAGTTGGGTGCTCCTAAATTTGGAGCATATATATTTATGATTGTTATCTCTTCTTGCAGTTTTTCCTTAGCAAGAATATAGTGACCTTCTTTCTCTTTGGATCATTGTTAGTTTGAAGTTCACCTTGTCTGCAAATAGAATAGCTACTCCTGCTTTTTTCTGGGTTCCTGTCACATGGAATATTCTTTTCCATTCTTTGACTTTCAGTCTGTGGATTTCCTTTTGAGTTAAATCTATTTCTTGTATGCAACATATTGTTGCGTTTTGTTTCTAGATCCACTTTGCCAGTCTCTTTCTTTGGATGGATGAATTGAGGCCATTTACTTTAATAGTTATTAATGATATGTATTGATGCATCCTTGTCGTGTCATTTGCCCACTGTTGGTTCTGTACTTTCCCCCTCTGTTTAACTGCTTACCTTGCTTGGTAGTTCTTTCCTATTCTTGGCCTTGAGGTTGTGGTCATTTTTACCTCTTTGTAGAATATCTTTCAGTACTCTTTTGAGGACTGGTTTGGCACTGATGAATTTCTTCAATTGTTCTTTGTCATGGAAGTATCTTATTTCTCCATCAGTTTTGCAAGATAGCTTTGCAGGGTACAGCAATGTGGGTTGGAAGTTGTTTTCTTTCAGGACCTGAAATACTTCATTCCAAGCTCTTCTTGACTTGATGGTCTGTGTTGAGAATACTGCCATTATTCTGATGGGCTTTCCTTTATAGATGATCTGTTTCTTTTCTCTAACAGCTTTTAATATCCTGTTATTTTGATCAATTTCTTGGATCTTGATTATTGTGTGTTTGGATGTAGATTTATTTTGGTTATGGCTAATTGGGGTTCTATATGCCTCACTTAAATCTTCTTGTCCCATGCTTGGAAAATTTTCTGCTATTACTGCTGCAAATAACCTTTTCATGTCATTCATGTTTTCTCCTGCTCTTTCATTGACACCTATCAGCCTTCTATTGATTTTTTTGCCTCATCTTGCAGCTGTTGATTTCTTATTTGCTGTTCCTTTGTTATTGTTATTATTATTATTATTTTGGTTATTTTTCCAGTACCGGGAATCAAACTCATGATCTCGTGCTTGCCAAGCAGGCACTGTGCCACTGAGCTAAATCTCCAGCCCCTCTTTGTTATTTTTAAGAGATCTTTTCATTCACAATCACTAGCTGCAATGCTGTCTTCAAGGTCTGAGGGTGTATCTTCTGTTTCATTCAAGCAGTTCTTCCAGCTTTCAATGGAATTTCTAATTTCCTGAATGTCTCTTTGAATCTGTTTCATGCTTTCCAATTCATTCTGATACTGTTCACTCAAGATTTCCATTATTTTTCTGTGCTTCTTTAGTTTTTTTATGTATGTCTTTTTTTGATATGTCCAGCGATTCTTTCATTATGGCTGTCACTTCCTTTTTTACCTGGGCAATTATTTCCAACCTGATTTCCTCTATAGCCTGATGTAGTTGGTTCTTTACTTCAGTTGCTATCTTTTGAGAAATTTCAGGTGTGTGACTTCCACATTCTTCCATGTTGATATTTCCTGGACTTGTTCTGAGGTGTTTGGCTGAGATTGCATTATCCTTCTTCTTTTTGTCATTTTCAAATCTTCCTAGGTTTCCGAGGATTAGGGTTCCTTCCTGAGATGGAAGTGGTGGGCAGAGCAAGACGACCCGGGCACCCACACAGCTCACTCAGGCTTCCTGAGTCCAAGGGTTCCCCCTTGGTGGGGCCAGATGATCCAGAACCCCAGGCAGCTCACCAAGGCTTCCTGTGTCTAAGGCCCCTCTGGAAGTTGGTGGTGGTGGGGGCCTGTATTTTCTTTCTAAACAGTGGAACTTTAATCATTTATTTTCTATAATCTGAGAATGGAGAGGGGAGGCATACTGTAGTTAGGAGGGTAAACAGGTTAATTTCTCTGAGTTGATAGTTGTTCTGAATGTATACCTAATTTGACAGTTTATCAACTGACAGTGACAATTTTTTTTTGTCCTTTTGAGCCAGGGTTTCACTATGCAGTTCAGGCTGGCCTTGATCTCCCTTTGTAGCCTTGGCTGTCTTCAAACCCCCAGTGATCTTCCTGTCTCATCTTCCAGAGTGCTGGGAATACAGGCATGCATCACCATCTCTGGAAATATTGATTATTTTATTGAAGTTCCCACAATATTTTGGCTTCTGGATTATTAACTAGTACTAGTACATCCTCCTCTATAATGGACATAGAAAGGACATTTATTAATGTAAATGACAAAAACAATTAAGGGAAAAATCATCCTTAGAGTGCAAAGTCTTAAAAATTGTGAAAAGATTGTTAGTAATCAAAGTTTCTGAGTTTCTCTTTATGCAAATATTATTTAAAATCATATATATGCAAATAAAGATGCTTCTTTACGACAGAGATTAAAGACATACAGTACAGTGATTAGTATTCTTTGTGTACAGTCAAATACACAGAGGTGATAAGCAAGCCAAATGAATTACAATCAGGGATAGTACATTACAACATCATTCAAACAAGTACCAAGTGGTTAACACAGCAGTCATGGTGATGTGGGGATGTGGGAAGGCATTAGCAAGGACAGGAAGATTTCTTTTCTAGGAGTATGGTTTTATATCATCTATGCCTTAAAAATCTATAGGCAACAAACAAATAAAACACAGTGGAAATGATACATAAGTATAATTACAAAACAAAAACACTTTTGCATAAATTTGCAGGCCTTGAGTAAGACTGATCTTTTCAGATGCTAGATTCTAAAGGTATATGCTAAACCATTCATAAAACTATTTATTACAGAACAAAAGCGTAACTGATTCTTTTTCTTTATTACTTTAAGGTGCAAAAAGCTATCAAATCCTAATTAGATATTCAATTGGGAAGATGTTGGGCCACATACTCTTTCTTTAGAGTAATGATGTCTAAAAAATACTGCTATATCTGCTAAAAAGCCTTTTACTCAAAAGATTTCAGAGTCACAAATTATTTCACATGCCAGGATTAACATAAAAGTAGTCATGTACTATTTCCTTTGGAAGACTGAAACATGACAGCAACTAATGTAATTATAAGCTATAGTTATGTATTAATAAAATATCTTATTCATAATATTTAATTTATAATTTTGCTTAAGAGGAATAAATACAGTGTCCCTGACATCCATGTCCTTTAAAATGACATACTGTATAACATAGATCTGTTTTTCTAGTTCATTGTCAAATGATTTAAATATCCAAGACTTCCATAACTTAAACTAAATGATGATTCAGTAACTTCACCTACTTTCAGCAGGTGATCAATCTGTACTATTTGAACTAATCTGTAGTTCATCCCTGACTTAGTATTTGGAAATGTTGAAGTGCCACAGGAAAAGGTAGACTTATAAGAAAAATCGTGCTCCTTATTCTTGATTCTCTTTACAGCCTTGTCAAAAAAATTAATTCAGCCTTCCAAGTTATCAATGTAAGTTTAAAAGCTAGACAATCATGATAGAAAAGTGACTAGACATTTAAGAAGATAAAATAAATTAGATAAATTAGTAGCTAAAGCAACACTTTTGTTACTGAGCACTCAGGGTTTTAAATTCTGTATTGTCCTTGATCCAAGTTTCAATTTAAATCTGCCCAATCTTAAATTATACCTTGATAGCCATTCACTGTAGCCAGGTGTGGAGGTAAACATCTGTAATCTCAGCACTCTCTGAGGGTGAGGTAGGGGAATCTTAAGTTGAGTCCAGTGCGACTGAGTTAGTGAGATTGTCTCAAAGTAAAAAATAAAATAGTTCTGGGGATGTGTCTCCATGTGAAAACCCTGAGTTCAATCCAAAAGTTCAATTTATTTCTCATTTGAATACAGTCTCAAGCCATATGATGTTTTGGTCAATGGGTAAGAATAAGCATGGTCACATAGCATTCAGATGGAGTTGGAAAGTTCCTGTTGCCTAGTGAGGTCATGGCCCTCAAACTGGTGATGCAATGCATATTCACAGTATTTGTACAAATGCTGATTCAAACATAACTGCTGTCCTAGAAGTCCTATAAAATTATAGCACATCATAAAGTACCTTTGTACTTAAAGAATTCATCTCTGCACTGGAGATTGTTAGTACTTGACTTCCTATTTGGGTGATAATAATGATGATGATGACACACAGTACATGTAATTGATGATAGCAAATATCTGTTATTGGTTTATATACTCATTAGACTATATATTTTATTGTTATTTTAGAATGAACTCCCCCTACTTAAGAAAAAAGAAGTAAAATTTGCCACATTACAAGGATAGCTGCGTCATACTGCTGAAGATTTACTGTCACCATCAAAAGCTCACATCCAAGGACTGAACTACACCACCCAGGTTTGCTTATGGATAATCTTTGATGATAAGACAATGAATCCGTTTTCGTGAAGTACCTTTGTACTTAAAGAATTCATCCCTGCACTGGAGATTGTTAGTACTTAACTTCCTATTTGGGTGATAATAATGATGATGATGACCATGTTGATGATGATGATGGTGATGGTGGTGATCTTTGATGATTATTCTCATAAATAGTCTTATGGAAGCATATAATTTTCAGAAATTTTATTGTTTCTCCACATTAACACTCAGAGGGATGGGGATAGATTTTGATATTAACCTCAATTATGTAAGTTCAGATGAACAATTCATTTCCCTGCCAAGGCCACAGGATGAAAGAAGAAGCTGGTGACCGGAACCTAGATGTCATAACTGTATAATCAGGACTCTTAGTAACTCTGCACTGCCTTGGTCTATGTGCCTTATATTAAAGTAGCCATTTCATTAGACTTAAATTTTCTATAAACATTGAGAAAGTGATGTAATGCAAGGTAGCATACCAGCTAGTATTTCCTATATCGTATTTCAGCTGGTGATCAATGTCAAAATTGAACTGTCTGTATTGTAAAAGGAAAAATTTTAATTTTCTGACCACCATTAAAATTTTTATACAATGTTGTCTGAATTTCACACCAAAGGGAAAAATTACTGGTCACCTCCCTAGCATGAAATCAAATCTTTAGTAAAATATTAGCTTCAAAAGATTACAGCTAATGTGGATTCCAAGTCCAGGTTTGTTTTACTGACCTCCTTTTATTAATCTTGTCTTCAAATGTAATGAAAACTTTTCAGTGTAGCCACATGTCAGGAAAAAGATTTATAAGAAAAACCTGAAAACATAAACTAATAACCATTTGAGTGTCATCGCAATTTCTCTCAAGAGCAAAGCAGGGTGAAGCATATAACATATGCGCATTTAAGAGGAGGTGGTATTGTTGTTTAATGTCACCAACAGCTTTTAATTAAAGGCTACTTTAACACTCAGTTACTGACTCTTCCTAACCAGTTTTTCTCTCACCTGGCTGTCTCCATCCAGCCTGCTCTTCTCTTAGTTGGGGTGCTCTCCTGGGCTTGTCATGTGAGAGTCCACAAAAATAATTTATGTGACAAGTTTTTAAATCGAGTTCATAAAGTATTTGTGAAACAAGTGTCATTAAATATTGAGTAGAATTGATCACTGCTGTGTTGTAGAAATGTACAGCTGGGAAAACTAAAAATATCTACTGTGCTAATCAGCTTTGTACTACTGTAACAAACACTTGGTATAATAGTCTTATGAAGAAAAAGGACTTATTTTGGCTCCTGGTTGTAAAAGGTTCAGTCCCTGCTTGGTTGGTTCCATTGCTTTTGAGTCTGTAGTGAAACAACACATCATAGACAACTGTAACCTATGATTATGTTCACCCTTTCTATTTTACATCCAATGACTATGGGTTTCTTTATATTAAAGGTTTTTTACTGTTGATTTGATTTTATTTCTTGTTCACTTGTTTTACCTACTTACTAAGTTTGTTTCTAAAGATAAAAACATTATAAAATGCTGAATACATTTCAAGTCTGGAATTTAATTTCTCAGATATCTACTTATTTTGTATTCTGAATAGCAGAAACTTCTACTGGAAAAACACACAGAACACTAACAATGTGTTGCTCATTTTTCTGATACTGGGACAAAATACTTGATATACACAAAATAAGGAAGACAGGCTTAGTTGGCTCGTGGTTTCAAAGGGTTCAGGCCATGTTCAGCTGATTTCAGGGCAGAGATGACATGGTAGAAAGGCATGAAAGAAGAAGACTGCTTAACCTATGGTGGTTAGAAAGCAAAAGGGAAGAGCCAGAGAGACAGAGATATACTCTCTGTTACGGTTGATACATTGTGTCAACTTGGGGAGTCTAGAGGTTTGGCTAACTGACTCAGCAGTTCTGCATCTTGGGGTGAAAAGGACATGCCCTTACCCTTCTGGGATATTATTTATTGTGTCAATTAGAGATATTTAGAACGTTAAATGAGTGACTGAGCGGGGGGTCAGGGACCTTACTTTGAATACATCCTGAGCCTGTGCAAGAGGAGGGTATGGAGATTATGTGAGTGCTACACGCCCCTTGGATGGGGATATCCTGCTTACAATATAAAAGAGGGAAAGAGGCTTGCTCTTCTCTGCCACTCCTCTCTTTTGCTCTTGTTGCTTTGCTGTTCTGTAGCCAGGAACTGTTGCCTTCTGCCATGTGCCACTCTGCCTCAATACCAGCCAAGTATGGACTGAAATCTCCACAAACTGTAAGCTAAATAAACCTTTCCTTCCTTAATTTTGAGCATCAGGTATTTTGTCTCAGCAACAAGAGAAAATAAGCAAAACACTCTCTAAAACCATGTCCAAGTGGCCCACCTCATCCAGCTGAGCATCACCTACTAACAACACACTGAGCTGTATACATATCAGTGGATGAGTTTATTTTTTTAATTTAATGTCTCCAAGATCCAATAATCATCTAAACTCTCACTTCTGAATGCATGAAGTTTTGGAGTGTTAGTTAAGAACTAAAACATAATAGACAACTTCATTATATGAATCATGTACTAAAATTTGAACTATAACAGGGTCTCAACTGACTCTAGAGTATTTTATCCACAGGAATAAAGGTATATTGTATAAATTACCTATTATTCCTTATTTGGACTTTGCTAGAATTAGACCTCTATATAAGAATACTTTTCCAGCCTACCTGTACCAATTAAAGAAAAATAAACGGCTTGTTACTTTATATTATTATTAGTGCTATTTCTACTAGTAGTATCATTATATTCTATTTTAGTGATTATACCTACAAAAAGGCTTATGATAAAATAAGCTGCAAGAGAGATCTGATTTTTGCATCTTAGAATTTTGCTGTATCAAATATACCTGAAATAAATGCAATCTTAATTCTTGTTTGGTGTGAAATCTTATTGTAACATTGTCACACATATTCTGCCAGATTTTTCTCTCACTCAGAATTTTAACTAATTTTGAATATTTAACTCTAAATACTTAAGAAGTGCAGAAATGTCTCACTGGCTGTTGTTCATTATGTTTTAATCATTATATTTTAATGGCTTTCATTTTCTAGATGGTACTTGTGGCACCCAAGTAAATAATTAACATTCAGTCTAACATTCTTGATGATGTCTGTTGCTTTTATTTCCATTTTACTTTAATACATTTAATGCAAAGCAATTTAGTGTACCTACCCTCTCAAAAAGATTTCTCAGGGTCAGAGTCATGGGACCTTCTAAAAGAATAACAAATGAATTCTATTCATAATTGGCCTGCTTCAAAATATTATAAGAAGTTATTTCTCTAGCCTTACTTCTCATCCATATTATCAGTAGAAGATGTAAAGGACGTATTTATAGATAACTTATAAAAATTAGCTTGTAAATTATTTTACTGTATATAACCTGTATTTTTAAAGTCTGATTTTTCCATCACAGTGAATCATTCACTCAGAAGAAAAGCAAATAACTGAAAATGCCTCGCATAGAGATTGTAATCACAGGAGGCAAATGCTCCAGCATAAGTAAGGCTCAATTATTTGCAGAGCAAAGAAATTCAGGAAAGGTACATGTTGGAGGAATTGAAGTCTTCATGACTTCTTGCAAGCTCTTTAGCATTATCTGAGTAATCAAACTCACCATTTAAAATGTGGTTATATAAATAAACAAGTGATAAGGTAGAAAAAATTAAGAAATGTAGTTAGATTTAATCTTGTCTTAAAATGTCCCAAAGGTTTTTTTAATAAATAATAAATTATTTCTTATTAATTTAATTGTTTTTTTGCATGTGTGATTTATGCCTTAACTTTAGTGTTAAACAGTATATATATATTTATTTGAGAAATATTCACATGATTTTCTGTTTGTCCTTCCAAAGTACATCCACAAATGTTGATGAGAGAGCAAGTAGGAAACTTACTTGAGTTTTTTAGTGTTTTGTTTGAGATTCTGTTTTGTTTGCTTTATTTTTGTATTGTTAAATTCCAAACCCTTAGGATCACATAAGATATTTAAATTTATCGTACAAGAAGTCATCACTAATAGCAGCAGAGTAAGAAACAGTAAAAAAGTATTTTTAAGCTAACGAAGCTGCTTGTAACATAACTGACAGCATTATTTCTTTATTATAAACATTCTATGAGGAGAAAAGACATA
This sequence comes from Chinchilla lanigera, assembly GCF_000276665.1. Classification (NCBI taxonomy): domain Eukaryota; kingdom Metazoa; phylum Chordata; class Mammalia; order Rodentia; family Chinchillidae; genus Chinchilla; species Chinchilla lanigera. Next base: position 3,690,038 of record NW_004955483.1, on the reverse strand, counting down.
AAGCCAATGAAGAGATATACCAAGTATTTCATGCCTGATGTTAGACACTAAGTATGTGTGCCCTATAGCACATTATAAAATCTGATTTCAGGAAAGGAAATGTATAAAAAATTTAACCATTTCTATCACTATTCAAGTGAGTACCTGTGTTAAGAGATTCATAAAAACATAAAGAAATTTTATGAGTCCCAAAAGAATAGGTATAATAGAATTAAGTCCTAAGAATGGTATGTATTTTAGCAACAGAGGAAATACTTCTGTTATTACCAGGTATATCACTTTTACAAGTACATTTTCATTAAATTGTGTTTTGTAGCCTTATCTTTAAAATTTATTGGAGTTGATTATTATTTTAATGGCTCTGCAAGAGAGAAATTAAATACAGTTTTATAGCTTGAAATTTGTTTTATTCATGTACCTTTATAATTGTAAGAAAGCAACATTTCTGAAATACAGAGTTGAAATTGGACTTGCTGCCATATGAATTATTGCAAGAAGAATCAATACACTCAATATAAATTAAGTAGTCATTATCTATGCCTTTTCTCAGATTTTAAATGGGAATACATTCTTTCTGTACCCACTTCCTAGAATGTGGTAAAGATTAATTTGATTTTTAAATAGAAGATTATTAAATCATCAAGCATCTATCAGAGAAAAGTGTATAATTACTGGAAAATGTATTATTCACTGGGATGTGGTACGATTTTTCCTTGGCACTTTCTTTAATTACATCACTTGTGTAGATAGCAATGGTGTACTTATAAACATTAGCTTGCAGTAGTTTTGAAAGGAGCTTCAACTTTTGTATCTGATTCACTCTCCTTTAACTAGTCTCATCAATATCAAAAACTGTTCCCTGGAACATTCACTTTCAGTTTCATCGATTGATCAGCAGAAACATACAAGATGCTCATTTCTCTCAGCATATTTACTCCTTGAATGTTATTGGTCTCCCATCTGTTTTATGGAAAATTAATTTTTGAGAATAGCTGATTCAAAGTCACTTTCTGGGCCCAGCTAATGAAGTTAATAAAATGTGTTAATCACATTTGTTTCCATTGTGTAGACTTGCCAAATAGCAAGCAAATATCCCTAAGTCATTTAAAATCATGATTTGTTTTTATTCAGTTCCTGTAATTCATGCTTAATACATTGGTATTAGTATTGCAACTTTCTAGGACCTTTGATATAAATCACAAGCTGATATTGAGAGAGAAAAGGCAATGACCTTATGCCTAAATCTTACTCTTGCTTTGGAAAGTGTGTTATTGTAAATCCAAACAATAGAATAAGTAAAGTTACCTTAAAACTCTATACCCATTTTTAGAGTCAACATTGATAAAATAAATCACATAACTAAATGTGCTCTTAAGTTACAGGAGAAATGAGGCACTAAAAAATGGTAAGCAATAAACAAAAATATTTCAAAAGACTTCAAAGGAAATAAGAGGCAGGCTGAAGTTTGAAGATGATATAAGGTCACAAAAGGAAAATAATATAAAAAATAAGCTATTTTATGGCTGAATTATTCAGGCATAAACTCAAACATATTTAAAATTCTTAGATGAAAAAGTACCAGAGAATACAGAAGATCAAGGGGCATGAAAGGATATCCAGAGTTAAAAAAAGAACAAAGTTTAGTGGGTAGCTGAAAAATAAATTAAAATAAATAAGATAAGGTTTAGAATGGTGAAGGCTGCAAATAAGAAGGGGATAAAGGGAAAGGAATTCAATGCATTACACCAAAAGTAATTTAGGCCAAAAAAAGAGTCCTACTTTAAAAAGGCACACTGTAGGCAATAAAGATGTTTAGGCTTACATACAGAACTAAAAACCTACTGGAAAATATATTTCCCTCCTCACAGCTTTGTGAAGTGGATTCCACAGCAAACTTGATTCCTTTGAGTGGAGTATGTGATGTGAACATTTTGATGATTAATTTATGACTTTTTAATGAAGATTATGTCACAGATCCATAACAAGTCAATAGCTCAATCTTAAGTCTTATTTTGTTACCCACTGCCAATGCAACTCAATGGCTTTACTCATTAGCCATAGTCCCATGTGGTTTGCAACATGGTTTACATAACTTCTTGGGGCCAAAGAACATAGCAAAGTTGTTGTTAAAGCCTCTTAGAAGCAACTCATTCACTGAAGATTCATTCATTTTTATTGCCTATTATTTCCCCTAAAATTTGAGAAGACAGTTTAATATAAAAACTACAAATACTTAATAAACAAAGTGGATTAAATTAATAATAATAACACAATGTACAACAGGAAAAGTTCTTTCACAAAACCTGAAGATTTTGAGCTGCTTTTGTTTTTGATGTTGAGAGTCAAACCCAGGGCTTCACGCAAGCCATGCAAACATTCTACCACTGAGCTACATCTCCTGTTGCAACATAAGTTTTAATACGGCTTTAAACACAAAGTTTATTTAATAGATTTCATCTGCTCGCTAAATATTAAGCCACAAAGAATGAAAAATGTTGTTCTAAAATTCAACTGTAGGAGGAATCAAATGTGTGTGGTTATTTTTCTACCCTACAAAGGGGTAAATTTATGACACAGTTGAAAAACCCATTGGCCATACTGTGAGAGTCGTTCACAGTGGATCATTCCTTCCTGTGCCATCTTTAGAGAGTTCTAAGTCTGTTGTGATCTCTTTATAACTGGATCTGCATCTTGAACCTAGAAACAGGCTCCGCAGACTACCCACTTGCACCTCCAAGAGCTTCTGCCTCAGGTCAAGCTAATTCTCTGCTTACAGTATCTACCTTGACTCTTCATAGGCCATATGGTTCCACTTCACACAAATCTGACCTATGTGTTTGTTCCTTCTGATTATTTCTAACAGTGTCTGTACTTTTATGACCCATTCTGTGCAAAACACAGCTCTTAGAACTAGTAACATCTTACTCAACTTTTGCTTGCTGATCTTCCTTATGAAATTTTTAGTATTCCAATGACACTAATTAGGATTGGCATAAATATCTTTAAAAAACTGGAAAGAATACACAAAACTATCTGAGCTGATAACTAAAACCCAGGTTTCATGATTATTTGTCTGTTTTGCATATAATTATATAAAGTTGTTTCCTAAACGTATACTCCATGTAATTTACTTTTTGAAAAGTGAGTTGCATTAACATTTAGTAAATGACTAATAATTTTCAGTGCATTAACTCCATTGGTTTGAGTGCTAGGTGGAAGATGAACAAATACAGAAATCTACTAACCTAAAATACAAAAACTTAAGAGAAGATACAGATAGATAAATATCAAAAACAGAAGTAAATGCAATATAATAAAATATAGGACAATAGAAACTGCAAGAATAGTTTAAAGACATAGGTATGCTCTATGTGACTGTCTCCTAAAAATACGATATATATGTACATATATTAACTTAAGGAAAAAGTAATTAGTATCCTCTAAAGGTATAACAAGATTTTTTGGAATAGAAATGGTGAAAAACAGGTGAATTTTACTTTTAATAATTGTGTATACTTCTATTACAGCAGAGTGTTTCTGTCACATTTCTAAGCCCTTTGTTCTGATGATGAGAGCTATATTTACTTAACTCAACAGCTGAGAGATCATTTGGCAGTGAAAGTTGTAATGCATTAAAAGTATTCAGATGATAGAACGTTTGACCAAATTGTTATTTCATGTCTTTCTATCTATCTAGGTATCTAGGTATCTATCTATCTATCTACCTATCTATCTATCTCTGCCTTTCTCTCTCTATATATATTATATATAATATATGTATTATATATATATATATATATATATGTGGGTTATTTTATATCCTTAAAATCAGTTTTAAGTTTTCCACAACCTACTACTTTTTGCCTAAATTCTGAATATCTGACAAGTTTTATAAAATTGAAACAAATAATTAGCTGTATAAAGCCTGAATATCTAACTTTCCAGTGTACAATAAGATTATATGATTTACACCCCTTGATTTTCCCCTCTCCCCTTATTTCTCTCCACATTTCTGACAGGGGTCCTGTATTAGAATCTTATTAATTCCCTTCTTCTTTGTTATCCCTAATTATAGAGCTGTCAATCTCAAAACCCACCAAAGAGGGAAATTTGAAAACATTCTGAGTTTGTATTATACTACTGAATGCACTGTGGATTTTTTTTCATATAGCTGAAGGGAGACAGCTTTAAATGAACTTTTTACAGGAAAAAAATAGGTGAGTATTTAGCAGGGAAAAAAGACTTGACAGATATATAATTATTTTAGTGTCTCCATTTTATTTCTTTCTTCCTCTTTGTCAGCTGCCTTCCTTCCCTCTTGATTCATCAGCATAATCCGATCCCCAGAAGTTACTTGGTTCAGTACCCTTTTATCACATGTACAAAGGCAAATGCTTGGATGTCCTTTTTCAGGTAAAGTTTTCATAATTGAGCTCTAGGAGCAGGACAGAAGCCTTCAGAAAAAGAGGGGACCTGCCCCACAGCAGGAACAATAGACCCAAAAGTTGTATGAGAAATAACTACCCTGTAATTGATGGTTTTCAACACACAAAAAAACTATTCCTTTGGGTACAATACAAGAAGATTCATTTAAATCAACCAAATATTTTCAATTAGGTTAGAGCCAAGACATGTACACAAGTGCAATGTCAAAAATGAACTTCACTATGTATGCCTGTCGGTATCTCTAATCCCATTACCAGTTACAGTATAATAATCATGATGCAGAGGATCAAAGACAGAGATGATGTACTGCTAACGTTCTGCAAAAGAAATGGAAAGACGGGAGAAACATTCAGGTAGAGAATGACTCTCATTTAGTGAAATGCAAAGTTTTACATTGTGTATGATCATTATTCCTAAACCTGAATGTAAGTAGAGATTTCATGGAAACCAAAGAAGCCTTATAAAAGTAAGTGAATGCTTTAAGCATTTAATAAGGCTGTTGTTAGTTTCAGGGCAATGGCCTGTATATTTTTATATTTCATAGTTGAATATATATTCATCTTCAACTCGTTTCTGTAACTGAAAGACCAAAGAAAAACACAGGCTTACTGTATACTAAAATGTTTATTTTTAAAATTGTTATTTACTTACAAATTTCAGTGTAAATGAAAGTACATGAAATCAACTGTACATAAAATGAAAGTACATAATACTGAATTAAGACTTAATCATAACTAAATTATATTGACTGGTCTATTAGATACAAAACTGTGAATGCAATTTGTACAAAGGAGGGGATGATAGACTAGGAAATTTATTTAGAGACATCATCATCTTTATTTAAAGAGTTCATGCCCCATTATTATCCCTTGGCATTTTACATGAATCCTATGAATATATGTTGGTATAATTCCAAAATAGATTACGGCCATAAAATTCTCCCTAGAGAGAGATTGCTGAATGAGCTTTAGTGACAAATATTTGAAATTGGTAAAATGTTTCCTTATTAGTGGAGTATCTACAACAGTGTATCTTGACACAGCATTTAATTCTGTATCCTAAAATTATGAAATCTTAATATAAAATCAAGAAGGAGGAACTAATTATCTTAAAATAAGAACTATAATGATATCAATTAGTCTAAGTGCAGATTAACTGAATTCTCTACAATCTAGGGTTTGGCTTAATTAAAGAACACACCACTTTCCTTCACAAAAAATGATTGTTTTTTACCCTATTTCAATTTGAAAGGTTGCTGACTTTCTTTTATTATTTGTAAAGTATACAAACAGGATTTTAAAATTAAGGAAATTTGATTGCTATGACTCTAATATAGTCATATATTTTCCTCCTGACATGGAAAATAACGTATCACAAAATATGAAAGGCAACTTTATTTCAAAAGAAATTGGAGTGAATTAGATTGTCTAGTGAAAAACATTAGTGGAACTTCATATAAATCTCTTTGTATGTTTTTTCAATGCAAATTAGTTTAATATTTAGTAGTGACAACAAATGATAATAAATGACTCATAACTGCTTGGCTGATGATAATGGTGGAGCCTATTTTGAGTTTTTTCTACCAAGACTATTTCAATCAATCAAACCACCAAAAAATATATGTGACAAATAAACCTATGTTTACCTCTTCCAGCTTTAAAATTCCAAATGTTATTATAATATAGGTAAAATACAGTACAAAATGTTTGCATTATTTTGAAGTTCTTTAGGCAAGGGATAATGATTACAAACAAGAATCCTCTTTAAATATACATATGGTAATGAGACAGTTAGTAGTTCACATTATTGTTTGAAATTACTGCATTACCCTTTGCTTTCACAGAATAGTTCTTTCTTCTGTTTCTTGTCTTTGGTCTTAGCCACATAAATTACTTTGGGCACTGGTACAACAGCAATCATGGGGCAAGAAGAAAGTTGAAGTGTTTCTCCTTTGATTGTCTCTACCCTATTTGGCAGCTTCCAATTATTATGTAAAATACAACCCTGCTTAGCCCAGTTGCCCGAGAAAGATGAAAAACAAAGGACCAAAGTGACTATACCAACTTAGAGATTGATAACTGGAATCAGAGCAGAGAAACCAACATGGAGATTGGTTGGTTTCAATCAGGTTAGTGAACAGCTGAGATTAACAGAGCCCCTTCCATTAATCTGCAGGCATGGTAGAAACAAGAACTTTTTATTAGATGCTGCATTTCATTGTGTGTTACCTAGAAATAGCAGACTCACAAAGAAGTTAACATTTACCTGTCGATCCCTTACTATGTGCCAGACACTATTCAAGAACCTTACACTGATCAATTTATTTAGTCTCCACCATAATTCTATGTGCCTGTGGCCATCAGTACCATTTTGCTCAGATGGAGAATGAGGCACAGAGTTTTAGAATTTCTCCAATATGGCAGAGAAAGTGAATGGCAGAATTATAATTTGTATCTTTACCGAGAGTACCAGAGTCACTCAAATAATTAAATCCATAAATACTTTATATATTCACTTTAAGGTAGTATGCAGTATTGGGTGGGCAAAATCATTAAAAATATTTTAAAAGAGAAATCTTTTTTTTTTTTTTTTTTTTTTTTACTTAAGAGAGACAAGGATCTAGAGTAGACAAGAACTAAAAAAGATGTTTCTTGGCAAATAGATCCAAAAGAGGCAGTTGTACCTCAGAACAACCATGGTAGCACATAAACCTGTTGCTCCAATATATTCAAAGCAGGAAGATTCAAAAGCCAAGGAATGTAAAGAGAGAAACAAGTCTGGTTTCCTTCTACTCTATCACTTGCTGGGTCTATGGTAAGGAAGAGGAAGTTGTCAAACTGACTTGTCAAAGCACAAACATGGGGCAGTTTCCCCAGCCCTGTTTTGCAAGACCTGCTTTACTTTTTTAAAAGGACATGGCCTCAGACCTAACAATTGCCTCTTGTATCTGGCCTTTACTCCACACCTGGCAAAGGGAAAGTGAACTTAAAATATTTGGGGGCATGCTCTGTCTACCTTTGTGTGATGGTGTTGGTTTCAATTTGACTTGAGAAATGCCTACAAAATTGGTAAGGCACATTTCCTGTTTCGTTGGCTCAGATGAAGCAAAATGTGGAAGAGAAGCTCACACAGCGTGCATGCCCACTTCATCGTTTGGGGTACATTTTGTTGCTACCAGTATCTGTGCACAGGAGATTCCAGATTTGAATGTGAACTGAGGCCAGTGATTCTGCAGGGAAAAACCAGGTCTTCAGACTTGCACTACATCCGTGATCTTTCTTACCGTGAATCTTCCAGTTTCTCCAACTGAGAGCAACTGGTTTTCTAGAATCTCCAGTCTATAGAGAGCCACTGAGCACTGTTCTACCTCTGGTTGCATAATACATTTGGAAAAATGCCTTTTGTATGTATACTCTACTGGCTCTGTTGCCCTGGAGAATTCCAATAGAATGTGATGTTCTCTTCCTTCAACTCAACCTTCTCTCGTAATTTCAGCCATTATTTCTTAGTCTGGCTTAAATCTTTGTATTCAGCCTCTTTGTAGAAATCTATAAAATTTACCACTAACTTTTCCAATCAAACATGTAGAACTGATCTTACCCTACTCTTTGAAAATCTGATCCTTCTTAGTTACTTTCACCATATAATTATTAAGCAATAGTCACCTTGTAATCAGCTGTCTGAGATACTTCTCTTCTTTCATCCTCCACATTCAAGCTGTCACTAAATACCATATGTGGCTCTGATGACATATCCCTAAGAGTCATACTTTCATCTTGGCCATTTTCATCAACTGTGTTTTGCTATATTATTTCATGGAAGTGAGCGTAATAAGATTTTCTGTGACGTACCTACTAGCACTTCTACTTTTCTTTTAAATGTGTTGTTTTTAGAAAATATGGTGTTTTGATTCATGCATTCCTGAAGTGGGTTTGAGCCTTCAGAAAAATGTGCAAATGCATACACCTGGAACCACACATGTGATTTAGGGACGCAGGGAGCTCTGAAGCCTGGTCAGTGGCCCCTATGGGTCTCAGACCCATTTAAAATCTTTCTGTAATCCCTCCAGTGATACCAGACAGTTCAAAATTTCAGACTTGATAATCTCCTTTCACTAATTAAAGCTTGAGAATAATTCCTGAATTTTAGCAGTTTGGGATTAAAAGGTCCTTTATCGCCCATGTTAGTCAGTTTTCTGAATCTGTAACAAATACTTGAGACCATCAACTGAGAAAGAAAAAAAGGTCATCGTAGCTCACATTCTTGGAGGTTTCAGAACATCAGGCCCCAAGCTCTTGGGCCTGTTCTGGGGCAGCACAGCATGGAGAGGGAAACCACGGTGGGATAAAAACTCTTCCTTCATGGCTGTGATGGGAAAGAGAGAGAAAGAGGAAGAGATAAAACTCCTGCGATCTCTATGGAGGGTGCACTTCCAATGACCACTATGCCTAAAATCAGCCAGTATGCCTCATCTTTCTAAAAGTCCCACCACTTCCCAATAGCCCCATGGGCTGGGGACCAAATCTTTAGCACAGGGCCGTTGAGGGGTATTTACAATCTGAAGAATAGTGTTATCTTATCCTGTTCTTCATTTTGACATTTTTAAAAGAATTTCTCATCCTGCATCGCTGGCTTCAATTGTATTTACAGACAGCTCTATAAAGTGCTAAACCACAACTTCATCCGGTTTATCAGTTCTTCATGTCATTTGGGAAGACTCCGGACCCTCTTCTCCTGCCACTTCTGGGGCTCTCTTTCTCTGTCAGAGAACCCACTGGCTTCCTTGGCATAAGTAATTCATCATTTGTCAAGGTCAAAGGGATCGTGCACTGTGTGAAAACTAGAATTATGTCAACTTTATTGATGATATACCTGCTTCAACACAGGGACTGCTGTTAGTAAGCTCTTAGTGCAAGTTCCTGTAAGAACAGAGAAGAAAAAAGCAAAAGAGGGAGAGAGAGAGAGAGAGATGGAGAGACAGAGAGACAGAGAGACAGAGAGACAGAGAGAGAAATGAAGAAAATGACTTCAGCATAACTGAAATAACATAAAAACTGTGTATGCAAATAGTGTGAAGGAAATTCCGTGTATGAAAGGGAAGGTACTATATACTGAGTGTATTTTGGGTGGATAGCATACAGGAAATATTCTCTCTCTACTGTTAGGTTTTTTTTAATTTTTTTTTTTTTTTTTTTT
>NW_004955483.1:3678565-3680296 GCF_000276665.1 Chinchilla lanigera | reverse complement strand
TATAGTTCAAGCTGGCCTCGAGTTCACTTTGTAGCATAGGCTGATTTTGAACTCACAGTGATCCTCCTGCCTCAGCCTCCCGAGTGCTGGGATTTCAGGCGTGGGCCATCACTCCCAGTCTACTGTTAGTTTTGTAATGGCTTTGTTTGCTGGTGTTTAGGGAGGATTCAGGGATGCACAGAGATCCCGGACTGTACAACATTCATCTCATCTTGGGCTGAGAAGTGACAGTTCTGGGCCAGGAATCAAAAGTTCACTTTCTATCACACTTGGTGATTTCCTTTAGCAAAGTTAACCAAATTACTGATTTTCCTTTTTCACTGGTTTATATGTGATTTTCCAATGAATCTTAATGGAATTGGAGTTATGGAGACGTTAAAGTGCCTGCAGAAAATTATACCTACTTTCTAAAGATGCTAATTTTAATTTTTCTTAAGCTAAATTACTCACCTCAATGCAGGTGGTTTCTAAGAAGATACCAAGAAACAGCACCAAGAATCAACAATAAGATCACATCAAATTAAAAGCTTCTGCACAGCAAAGGAAGCAACCAACTAAATGAAGAGAAAACATATAGAATGGGAAAATTTTTTGCCAGTTACTCCTTAAGGAGATGACTAACATGTAGAATACATAAAAAATACTCAAAAAATACAACCCCAAATAGAAAACCTAGTTTAAAACTGGGCAAATGAAATAAATAACACACTCCTCAGAAAGTACATATCGTCAATTAATATATTGAAATGTTTCTACCTCTCTGGCTATTCGAGAAATACAAATTAAAATAACACTGAGATTCCATCTTCCTCCAGAGAGTGGCCATCAGAAAAATCAAATAATGTACATGCTTATGAGGCTGTGGGGATAAAGGAACCCTTCTACATTTTTATTAGGAACATAAGCTAGTACAACAACGATGGAGACAAGCCAAAGTTACACAGCACCAGGTCTGGTGAATAAAGTGGATAAAGACACCCTGTAGAGTGTACGTGTGTGTGTATGTGTGTCTGTGTGTGGTTTTTGTTTGTTTGTTTGTTTACAGAAATATCTGTAAATATTTTGAACGGATTGAGGATATTCAGGCACTCATGCAAAGACACATGAAAGAGAATGTCTAGAAGTCCCAACAAAGATATGATAAGTGTATTCGAAGCCTAGCAGAATCTTTTCTACTGCAGCCAATATTTTTAATGTAAACACTCACTGTACTTTTATCATACTTGGTAAGTAGCTTAATGGGCACAAAGTGTAGCTGCTTTTCTAATGTCCCACAAGTTCAGATGAGGGAGTATAACAGAGATCTTTAGGGCAAACTAGATTTTCCTTCTGAATTAGATTACCCAGTGCAGCATGTTTTCTTCTATCTGTTCTCCAGGTGCCTGGATCCTTCTCCCTCCCCTTCTCCAGAACAGATTTTACTACCCATCATAGTGGGCTGAGCTGCAGTAATGGGAGAGGGATATGCTCTCCCCCAGGCAATGATAATGCAAACTAGGTCTTCTTTTCTGAATTCTGCCTATATATAAATAGGCCATTAATCTTTACAGCTGCTTTTACTTTTTACCGAAGAAGTCATTCTTTGTTTCTCTTTCTTTCTTGTACTCTTTTCTCTCCCTCCCTCCCTTCCTTCTGTCCTTCCTTCATTCCTTCATTCCTTTGTTCCTTCCTTCCTACATTCTTTCCTTCCTCCTCCCTCCCTTCCTCTTTCTTCTTTTTCTTTCTTTCTTT
>NW_004955483.1:3640290-3678465 GCF_000276665.1 Chinchilla lanigera | reverse complement strand
TTCATTTCTTCCTTTCTTTCTTTCTCTTCTTTTTTTGAGATAGGTCTTGCTCTGCAATTCAGCATAGCCTTGAACTCACTGTGTATACCAAGTTGGCCTCAAACTCACAGGAATCCTCCTTTCTCAGCCTCCTAAGTGCTGGGATTATGCTTGTGCCACCATGCCCAGCAGAAAAAGTGTTTATTTCTGAAATGTTCACATATAAATCACAAAGTGGTTTCCATCAAAGCAATAAATGTCTTTTTCTTATTACTTCTGGGTTCATATTTTGCATGATACTCTGATGGTTGCAGTTAAAATTGTTGAATTCCACTATGTAACATTTTCAATTCTTGTTAAATACTTAATGGTTTTTATCTAAGAGCTGCAATCTTGAATTCTGAGCTTCTCTAGAACATTAAAACAGGCAGTCTAATGCTATTTTTCTGATAAGATACAAAAGGTATTACAAATAGCTTACATAATTCTAAGTTTTGAGGGTTTTAATTATATATTTTTGGCATTAAGTCTGTTCATTATGGTGAGATGCTACCCTAGAAGTTGTTTAACACTTCAGGAGTCTTAACATTTAACATGAGATCTGATCAGCAGATGCTACCTCAACTCAGTAGCTACACTTTGCCCAGCTCATTTCAAGCTTCCTGCCTCCCCTAGTACAGCTAACTCAGCCCAATCTCTTTTGGCCAGTGTAGACATAGAAGTTGGAAATGTGAGCCTGGCAAGACAAGGTGGATCTGGAACATGATCACATTTAACCTTGATCTTACTTAAAGGGAATCTGGCTAAATTCTCAATCTCTGGTGCAGTGCAGTTTCATCTGGTGTTTTGCTGGTGCAAAAATTGTGACCCATACTTGGGGTTTCCAATCTTAGACAAGGATTTCTTTCTCTTTTTTGTCTAATAGTTAAATTCAAATAATAGATCTCTTTGTTTTTCTTTAGTTGTACATTTTAATTGAAATTGTACATATTTAAGATGTTTTCAGATGATGTTTTATTATATATGTGGAACAGGTTACTAGAGTCAAGGTCATTAATACGTCTGTTATTTTCACATAGCTACCTTTTTGTATATGTGTGTGGTGAGAACAGATAAGATCCACTTATACTGTCAATAAATTTTAAGTAAACGTACATTATGATGCTATTCCCATAATTCCCATGCTGTGCAATGGGTCCCTAGAACTTATTCATCCAGTGTTACTGAAGCTTGGTGTGTCTTGACCAACACTGGCCCATTCCCTCCACACTTTTATCTCCATAGACACCGTGTACACTTTCTGCATCTATGACTGAATTGTTTAGGTTCCATATGAAAGTGAGACAATGCAGTGTTTCTCTTGGTATGTTGGACTTTTTTCACTTCACATGAAATCCTCCAAGTTCACCCATTTCATCTCAGATGACAAGATCTCCTTTTCGTAAGGCTCAATGACACTGTATTTTAAATTTGTATTTAGAAACTTGCTTTAGTTTGGGACTGCAATATCTTCCCAAAGGCCATGTTGTAAGGGCTTGCTTTCTGGTGTCACAGTATTGTGAGGTATTGGAATCTCTAAGCAGTACAAGGTAGTAGGAAGTCCTTAGTTCATTGGGGGCATGTCCTTGAAGCTACTAGTGCGACTCCAGTCTTTTCTTTCCCTCTCTTCACTTTTGAGCCATAAGTTGAGTTGTTTTTCTCTGAGAGAGGCTCCTGCCATGGTGTGCTACTTTGCTACAGGCCTAAAAGCAGTGGAGCCAGTTGACTATAACTAGAACCACTCAGTCTATGAGCCCAAACAAACATTTGTTCTTTTATTCATTTTTAGTATCTGGAATTGAACCCAGAGACTTTACACTAAGTTATGTCATAGACTTTTTCATTTGACTTTTGTTTTTGAGACGGGGGTCTCAATATTATCAAGACTAGGCTTGAATTTATAATCTTCTGTCCTCAGTTTCACAGAATACTGAGATTACAGGCATTCAGCATAACAAACAGCTAATCTTTTCTCTTTATAAGTTGATTACCCCAGTTATTTATTATAGTAACAGAAAATTGGCTTTCATCCTACCTATATGTAATTCCTTTATGCACTCTTTGAGTGCTAGACACTTAGGAATTTTCCATATTGAAGCCATTCTGAATAGTGTTACAGTGAGCATTGGAAGGCATAGGTCTGTGAAACATACTGATTTATTTTCTTCAGATACACACTTCAGATAGTTAAACTAGTGGCTGTAAGTTTCTGAGGAACTTCCCCACTGTTTTCTGAGAGAATTTATTTTTAACAATTTTCCAATTATGCTGACCTGCAGGTCTTGGGGTACATATGGGAAAGGCGCTGGTCCAAAGAAGGGGAGCAGGAACAGAAGGAGAGTGGAAATGCTTGCCTCTTCTTTTCCTCAGCAGTATTGGACCATAGAGCCAGATGTTCTTTGTGGAAGTGACTATACTTCAGATATGATAAATAATGGCCTAAAAATTCTTTCTTATTTGTACCTGCCTCATTTGATAAACTAACATTGTAAGAGGTCTTGGGACTTTGAGTTTAAGCAGTGTTAGCAATAAGTATAGTGAAGCCTAAATTACCACCAAGGAAGTAAGAAAGAAGGAAAAGAGGGAGGAGATTTCAACCAAATTGAACAATGCCCATTTTTTCTTCTCTGTAAAGAAATAATATCTGAATTTTATGTTTGAGCTTCTTTTTGTTATATTAAGAAGGTGTAATTTGAATAATCCGATGTCAATAGTATTAATACCAACTGTAACATAGGGTTTGTTTTCTGAGCATTTCTTCCCTAGATAAATAGAAGACTATATACCACATGCCAGGTAAACAGCCACATCTAGTATTTTCCAATTAGTCTGCTGTCTGCAACCCATGCAAGACTGCCTTTATCTCTAAGTTGCAGGTGTAACTACACCACAGGCCACTCACCCTGTATCTGCTGAGCTAAGCAGGTCATCTGCACCCTGTGATAGGCAATCTCCCTCCCCACAGCCGCCAGTCCCAGGAGAAGCTAGATCAGGGAATGACAGTGGTGTGCTCACATTTGAGAAGGACCCACAAGCAGTGCCTATTCATCTATTTCAAGGCTCTGTTTCTTTCATCCTATCTCTGCCTTCCAGCCACAAACTCCAACAACACTAAGTATCCATTCAGGAAAATTTGTTTTGGCTGGTGTCAACCAACCCATGAAGAAAAAGTAGCCAATTTATTCCACAATCTGCAAATTTTGTATAGTCAGGGAGATTATAACCAGTTTAGAACTTACCGTATGCTTTTTGTAACTAAATTAGAAATAGATTTATTAACAAGCCAACATGAAAGAGGAAGGGGTCACAAAATCTGAAAAATAATAAAACTTTAAAATAACCTTTGTGAGATATATCCGTAAATTATCTCCTAATGTTTCATGTGTCATCACTTAATGTATGAAAGGTGTTGAACAATGTTAACTGAATCCTAAGCTCAGATACGTTATAAATTACTATCCACACGAATGTATAATATGCAAGTTTTAAAACAAGTTACTACAAATATAACAGTTCACAGTCCTGGCTGTATTCATGTATTCATCTTTACTTTTCCCTAGAGTTCAGCTCTGGAATTGTGAACCCTCTTACAACCTGGGTGCATGGTCCCCACCACACCTTTGTGCCCTGCTTCTTATAACTTTGACATGGTCTCTCCCTTACCCCTTGCCCATTTAAGTCCTTCTGCTACAGAGCCTGTCCAAATATCTTCTTCTTATTTTCAGTTGTCCTTACTGATTTTTATTCAGATAAAATCCTGTGCTATTTATGACCACAGCATCCATCTCTCTCTCTCTCTCTCTTCTCTCTCTCTCTCTATCCACCTGTCTATCTCACTGTTTAGCACTAAAGCACATATGACCTTGTTCTTTTCACATTCTAGAGCCCATCCTTTGTATTGGTGTAGTTAGATTGTGTGATATCAGGTCAGTGAAAATTGAATCATGGACAAATATTGACTTTAATATAGATTTCATTTAAAAAATATAATATGGTTTCTAGCTGACAGTCTGCAATCTTACACACTGGCTGCAGCCTAGTTACTAAGAACACAGCTTTAGAACTCAGACTGACTGGGCTTGAGTTTCAGCTCCACCAGCATGATCTGACAAGTTAGTATCCCTCTACCTGGGGTTCTTCATGGCAAAAATAACAGCAACATCCAGCTCCTAGAGAGGTTGTGAATGTCAAATAAATTAATAAGGCAATTATAAGAGACCCACAACCATGCAGGCAATCAACAAATAGTAATTATGATTACTATTCCTATAAAGCTCTTGAATTTGCAGATAGCTAAACTCGAGTTAGCTACTACGATATATCACAATATTGGATGTCTGTGCATAAATGCAGGTAAGAAGAACAATAAACAGTATCACACTATTTTCTTTGAATTAAGAATCTGAAATTGAGTTAACCATGATCTTCATTCTCTTGGCTAAATTAAATATGTAATGAAATTAATCAATATTTTCACAAAGCCAAGATCAGTGATTTAAAAATTTATAGAAATCACCCAGTTTCTCTAAGAAGAGAGAGAGAATGGATTTCTGGCTAATTTAAGGGTCATGTAAAATTTAAGAACATAACGGTTTATGGCTTCTTGTATTCACTAACACTAGTAGCACTGTCATTTCTGTCTTTCATGGAAAAGAGAAAGTGGATAAAATAAGTTATGTCCTTAAAAAGTAAAAGCTTACTATAAATTTCCAGAAAATAGTTTTAAAATGTTCTGTAACTGTGATTTTAAACATATACATGCAACATGTATCAAGAGTTTTACTTCTGTAATCTTAGTTTATCATTTGCGTTTTTCTACGTGAAAGTAAGACATACATGAGAAGGCATTTTAACCTTAAAGAAACTTCATGGCTGTCTATTCATTAAATTCTGTAAGAACTGGTTTAAATAAGTATGATGTCCCTGCCCTTGTAGAAATTTTCAGCCCCAAATGGAAAACACTGATGCTTCTATAGAATAAGATCAGTGCATATACACAGAAAAGGAAGGGGAAATCACTATCTTAATTCTATTTTAGGAGAGAGGCCCTAAAAATTAGGGGAGAGTTTCAGAGCCAGGAGCTTGCTACCAATAAGTAACTGGCATTTTGCAGGTAGGAAGAGACCCTGTGGGGTCAGAGCCGGAGTGTGCAGAGCTAGGGCACTCAGAGCTGGGGTGCACCTATTAGCGGCAACAGGAGTCTGGCCCAAAGTTGCTGCTTCCACACTTTTCTTTGAAAAAGGGCGGATCTGAAATAGAGTCTCACTGTGTCACCAGGATGGCCTTGAACTTGTGGCAATTTGATTTTCCTGCCTCAGCCTCCCAAGTGGTGAGATTATAAACACACACCACCAAGTCTGACAGAAATTCTCTACTCTTGTTACCTTACCTTATGCCTGTCTGGATTGGCTCTAAAAATAAACCTATGATTTCATTAATATAAAGTTAAAAATGGACAAAACTAATCTAGTGAGTTAAGGGCGAGTGGTATAAAATAGGAAAGGCAGAAGTCTTGAGGGCTAGAGCTATATTTTGCTCTTTGTTGTTTGTGCCAGATATCTAGTTTTCACTTTACTATCCTAGTTTTCACTTTGCTATCACTTTGCATTTATTGAGCGGTACAAGCATAATTGCCCACATATTGGTATGCATGTTTTAGTTCAACAACATTCATGTTTTTCTAAATGTCCTCTTATATTATCTTTTCTAGGAGAGTTTTCCTGAGATATCTTTTTTCCATCCTAAGTGGCACTCCTATTTTTGGTTTTCTTGTGCCTACAGTATAGAGTTTGTTGAAAGCAAGAAACCATATTGTTTCCACGTGTTATCACTATCAAATAAAAAAGTTTTCTAATTAATTGTTGATCAATAAGATTATGCTTAATCAAAAATGGAGGAAGGATGAAGGAGGTAGTGGAAAACCTCAATACTGACCTGAGAGTAGTAGAGGATAACTGACACTCTTAGAGAATTGTGGGCATCTCAGAATTCCTGTGTAGTTGAAGGTGGAGGTAGGCTCTCAGCTTATTGCTTTATTTATTTATTTATTTATTTGGTACCAAGAATCAAACTCAGGACCTTATGCTTGCCAAGCAGATGCTGTGCCACTGAGCTATATCCCCAGCCATACTTTGTCACTTACAGCAATTTTTCCTGTTGTAGCCTCTTACTTTCTCCTTGCTGACTTTTGAAACTAGAGATGTGGCTATGATCGTATCTCATCTCCAAAGCATAAAATTTAAGGATATCATCATTCCCATCTGTATAAAAAGCAAAAGAACAAAATTAAGTTACTTTTCTTTGGTCCATTACTGAACCACTACCCTGACATCTACATCCAGAGAGACATCTGAGATTTGCTTACCTACAATAGAAGCTGCTGGAGGTTCAGTTAGTAAAGGCATTTACAAAGCAATGTTGATAGACTGAAGAAGGCTGAGACAATGTGCCAAACTCCTGGGGGATGGAGGTTAGGCTTGGTTTATATTTGCATGAAATTTATCTCCCTGGAGATACATAGAAGATCTCATTGTGGTTCTCATGAGGAAAGTGGAGAGTGGTCACTATGAACTACACCAGAGCATTTGTTTCTTCCCTTTTTTTATTAGTATAGGTTTGGGATATGTAATATTAGTACATAGATGTAGAAAAAAATATCAAGATGTGATATCCATATTGGATCCATATTGGATATCACATCTTGATATTTTTTTCCTTTTCCTTCCCCTCTCTTCCCTGTCATCTTTCCATCCCTAAGTCCCCTTTACATTTCCACAAAATCTATCTGCCCATTTCCCTTCATCTTTTATTTTTTTAGCAAATTATTTGTATTTTGGGTTTCTAATATAAGAGAAACCATACAATATTTAACTTCTGTGTCTGATTTATTTCACTGAGCATTATGGTCATAAGGTGCATTCATTTTCTTATGAATGACTCAAGCATACCCTTCTTTATGACTGAGCAGTACTCCACTGTGCATCTATACTGCATTTTCTATAACTTTCATTTGGTACTAAGATTTAGCTATTATAAGTTGTGCTGTTATAAACAAAACCCAAATATAGTCAATAGGCCAAGTCCTTAAGAAAATAGACATAAAGTGCTACAAAATTTTGTAGTTAGGTAAGAGAATAGGAAGCTGAGTGCTATAAACATTTGTGCAAGTCCTGTGCCTGAGAGACAGGCCCATGAATAGATAGACATTTAAAAATAAGATTTCAGAATACTCCACCTCTTGCACTGGGCATCCATGAGACTTTGGTATAATAAAGTGTATTACAATTGGAAAAACTCAAAAATGTACAATCTTTCTGAGGAGCAGTATTTTAAAAAGCCCGATGTGAAAATGGAAGATAAAAACCGAATGAGAGGAGTTTGAAGTTCTGGCCCCTACAGCTACTGCAGCATAAAATGTGGCACACCTTATAGTCACATTAACATACATTTTCAAACTGAAATGTATTTACTACTTCAGTTCCTGTTGTCTGGTACAACATATTCAGTTTTTTACATTAAATTATAAGGTATCCCCAAAAGGTTAGAAGACCAAGAATCTAGAGAGATAAATCAGTCATCACATTCAGCTAGGACAGAGATTTTACAGTCATCAAACTGAGCATTTAAAATAACCCTGACTAATATGCTACAGGTTTTGATAGAAAAATAGTCAGCATAACCTGCACAGACACAAAGGTAATGTAAGCAGAGATATAAGAACTCTAAGAATCAAAATGAAATGCTAAAAATTAAAAAACACTCTGAGTAAAATGAAGAATGCTTTTGATGGACTTATGAATAGTTTGATATAATTCCAGAAAGAAAAAGTAGATTAGTGATAGTTTAATAGAAACTTTCTAAACCAAAATATGAAGAAAAAATAAAGAAAAACAGGAATAGGGGAATAGCCATGAAGTATTTGAAAAGCTAAATCACATGTGTAAATACAGTAAAGAAGGAGACTAAAGAATGGAGAAAATGGATATTTAAATCAACAGTGCCAAGGATTTTCCAAAGTCAATGATCATTACTAAATTATACTCCCAGAATACTGAAAATCCACACCAAAGGTAGTACTAAACATCACCAAACCACACATTTAAGTATATCATATTCATACTGCAGAAAATCAAAGACAAAAAAACCATACAGGAAGTAGATAAGAATTATAGCAGAAAGCAGGTGCATGTCTGCAACCCCAGCACTCCAGAAGCTGAAGCAGGAAAATCACCCGAGTTTGAGGCCAGCCAGCACTACTCAGTGACTTCATGGCCACCCTGAACTACATATGAGAGCCTGTCTTAATCACCTCCCCCAAAAAGGAAGCATTAAATAAGACAAGGGTAGGGTGAGATCATTAAAATGTTGAAAGATAGGTTCGTATGACACTAGGGCTGAAAAGTGAATATCAACAACAATAATCTGAGGAACTAATTAAAAACTTAAAAAGCTGTTTGCCTGACCTCCAGAAATAGACTGAGACTTTTTCATATGATACTTGGAGAGCTTCATTTCAAACAATAATAACTCAAGTTGTTTCTTTGCCAGGTGTTTCATGGGTTACATTTTAAGAAACATAAAATATGGTATAGATAGATGCCAAAATGAGACTAGATATGCAAAACCTTTATTAGGGCAAAAGCCTATGAGAGAAAATGGAGAAGGAGTCATGTAGTTTGGGAGAGACATCAGACTACTGTACAGGCGATATCCAGGGAAGGAAAATAAGAAGGAAGTCTGGGTAGGCATGACCTAGACTGCCATGTAATCTGGGAACTGGCAGTGAAGCTTCTGGGGAGCTCTTCAGAGTGTCTAGGATTCCCTTGCTCCAAGGAACAGACCTGTCTCAGAGCGCTATGGGCTGCAACTGTAGCAGCCAGGAGAGGGGCGGTCACCTCAGTGTAAATATCCTGATGGATTTCAGAACATGACAGCTAGAGTGGTGGTCTACAAGGTGAGTCCTGGTGTCCAGAATACCAACCAGAAGCGATTATATCATGTTATACCTTTTTAATCATTACTAAACGTTTGTAATACATGTTTTCCAGTCATCTCAGGGAGTTGGTACATGTATATAATACAGGTTTTTTTTTGTTTTGTTTTGTTTTGTTTTTTTCTCAAATCGTCTTTGCTCCTGGCTCACTCCCTCTTTCTCTAATTTCCCTTTCTGTGTTTTCATTCTTTTTTTTTCCAGTACCAGGAATCAAACTCACGGCCTTGCACTTGCCAGGCAGGTGCTGTGCCGCTGAGCTAAATCCCCAGCCCCTTCATTCTTGTTAATATTATTTATCGTAGTTCATGTTTATAGCATATACTATCCACATTCACTGAAGTCATTAGGACCTTGTACACAGCATATTTCATTCTACCTATTTCCCCACCTCCTTCCCCTTGCCCCTCCCCCTTGATCCCCTGAACCCCTTCTCATCTGCAAGAGATCCACCCTCTTGTCACATTCTACCTTTCCTTTAGTTTTCTTTAATTTGTACTTCCTTTTACTCAAATGAGAGAGATATCATATGGTATACCAGATGTGTGTCTGATTTATTTAACTCAACATTATATTTTTAAGGTACATCCACATTCTTAAAAATTTCTCAGATTTGTCCTTCTTTGTAAGCTGAGTAATATTCCATTATATATAAATGTCACATTTTCATTATCCAGTCATCTGCTGATGGGTGTATAGGATGCTTCCGGGATTTGGCTATTATGAATTTTCTGCTATAAACATTGCTATGCATGTATCGCTGTAGTTTGATGTCTTCTACACTTTGGGAAAGATACCTAGAAAGAGGTTAGTTGGGTCATATGGGTTTTCTAATTTTTGTTCTTTGAAAAATCTCCCTACTGTTTTTCATAATGGTTTTAGCAGAGTGCATTCTCAACAAAAATGTAGGAGTTTTTTGTTTTGCTTTGTTTTTTTACCATAGCCATGGCAACATTTGTTATTTTTGAATTCCTGATGACTGCCATTCTTTCCGGAGTAAGATGGAACCATAAGTTTGTAATGGGCAGAGATGTTGAGATATTGGTGAACTTTTGCAATTCAATATCATCCCCATAAGTAATTAAATTTCAGGTATAGTTTGCAATTTTCCAGGACTCAAATAAATAGTAAATGAAGGATTAGGACCTAGGTTTTCTTGTTTTGTTGCTAAGATTTACTGTTTTTAATATTAGCACTATTTCTAATACTCAGAAATAATTGTATCCAGGTATAGCATTTAGAAAATTTTGATATGGCCTCTCTACAAGAAAGAAAACAGTTGTTCTATTTATTTATTTCTTTTCAATTATTGAGTGCTATTTTCAGTGTAAAGCTAAAAATTAACTCAAAAGAAAATTATCTGCCAACTTTTTAAAAATGTGGTTTTGGGGATCAAACTCAGGGCCTTGGGTGTGCTAAGTACATGTTCTGATACTGAGCTACACTCCTAGTCCTCCACCAATATTACTAATGTTTTCTGATATCAAGTCTGTTCTTCCAGAGTCTACAATGAGAAATGGATAGGAAAAAAGCTTTCCTATGTGGCCCTCTGCTCTTGTCAGACTTTGTTAGTACGAGGCACTTGGGGGAATGCACAGCAAGGGGATGGAGGGACTTGCTTTTCCATGATCCTTTCCTGCAGACTTTGTGCTTCCTTTTTTCTGCAACTTATTCCGTTGAGTTGTAAGGCCCCATCTAAGCATCTTTACTTCAACAGCTACTTGGCAGCAGCATCTGAATCAAGACTGCACATTTTACGCAGTTGTAGACTTCTCCTCATGCCCAGAAACACTAACCAGACACTGTTTCCTTCTCAAAGAGAGAGTCTGGCCCGAGCCTTAGGGTCTTTTTCTCCAAGCTCAGAGACTACAGCAAAGCATAAGCAGTTTCTCCTCCACCTCAGTATTCTGACTTTCTCTTCCAAGATTCTGGGCTGCAATAATTCCAGCTTTGCCATTGTGTTCCCTGTCCCTAAGGATGAAGCATGTCTTCTTCAGTACTGCCTCTGTTCTTTTTTTTTGCTGTTCTGTTATTGACAAGCCACTTTATACACTGTTGATGATGCTTGTATTTATTCATTTCTGTTTAAATAACTGATATGATTTCTGCCAATTGAATGGACCCTGTTCAATATGTTGGAAAGAAATTTGCAACTAGACAACCCCATGTCTTTGATATCTAATATTAGATTATAACTAGGATAGAATCATAAGCAAGATGAGATACATTTCAGGCATGCATGAATATTAGTTGGAAAGCCTAAGAAATAATGAAATTTTGCCATGATTCAATATGTCTTTGCAATTCTTAGGCACTCCAAAGCTGCTATGAAATGCTATTTTGTAGTGAATAAGCTTTGTTGACTATCACTTTCCTAAACACCTTCTTTATTCACAATTTATAGCAGCAGACTTCTGGATAACCCATAACAGTGATTCAGTGAAGTTTGGGAAAGTATAATAGAATGTGGGTTTAAATTGTACAATTCACAAAGCATGCAGAGAATTGGAAATTGTTATGCAGATTTTCACTGTGCATAGCATTACATTTGGTACATATGAAAATTTCTACTTTGCTATAATGGTGTGAAGTAGACTTGGAGAACTGTTTTCAGGAACCAGTTGTGCTATTTATTATGTAAGGTTGTTAAGGATAGTTTTTTCTTTTTAATTTCAGCTCTTTTAGGCTATCTTAGTCAGCATAGAAATTTTTTAGTCACAAAAGGTGTACATGGGGTCCATAGCTGAACAAGAAATTTGTTCAAGATTAGCTTGGAAACAACACAAATGCCCATCAACTCAGGAATGAATAAAAAAGATGTGGTATTTTTATACAATGGAGTATTACTCAGCTATAAAGAGAAATAAACTCGAGGCTTTTACAGGTAAATGGATGCAACTAGAGACCATGTTCATAAGTGAAATAAATCAGACTCGATTGTGTAAACATCATATTGTCTCCCTAGTATAAGAAACAGGAAGTGTAAATAAGATCCAAAAGGTACAACAGATATTTGGAAAGGGAAAGAAACTGCTCCAAAGTAAATAACAACTGAGATGGGGGAAAAGAAGAAAAGAAAGAAGGAATATATATATATATATATATATATATATATATACACACACACATATATATACATATATATATAGCTAAGATAATTGTACTACTAATTTTATTCGTTCATTCAAAGGAACAGTTAGTGCTTATATTGTTGGATCACTTCTACATGCCTGTATCTGGTAATCTGAGCAACTACTTTGAAGATAACAATATGCAATATAATAACCATTGTTAATTTCCTACTATCTTATTTTGAAATTCTGTATCTTTTTACTGTTTTTTTATTCTCTTTAAAATAATTAAAATAAAGAAATTTGTTTGCAATGACTCAGGGTACTAAAACATTTCTGTACCTTGAATTTATGATTTCCATGTAAAAGAGAGAGAAAGCAGGACAGTTTCAATGTACCATAAAACATACAGAGAAACACATCAGTCCCAGTCATAATCCGTCCATCAGAGAATGTGTTAGTATCATCCGGAGGCCTGAAAAACGTGTAGTGAACACACTGATATTCAATAATCAATAAATGTCCCTGCCGCACTACTCAGCATCAATTCATCATAGTACTTGTGAAATTTTGCCATATAAATAGTTATGAATTTGAGGGTAAGTAGAAATTATGGGATACATACATGTTAAATGTCATGTCCAAGGCAAAGAAAGGAAAGAAGGCAGTTTTGAGAAAGGAGGTTTTTCTCACCAAAACCATTATGTTATCTTCTACTTTGACAATCTTAGAAGGACTGAATTATTTTTATGTCCACATTATTAGAGTTCTAGCAGATAATGCCATCAAAACAAAAGGGTTAACCTGAAGCTGTAAAACACAGCCACAGCATTGCATTAGATGTGGCAATTAAAATGTATCTGGGTGATGAACTGCAGCATTCATGATCTTAATGATACCTGAGGTCATGCATGAAGCCTGATTTCTTCTGCACTGTGTAACCATGAAAAAGTGGTGTAAAAAAACAAAAACAAAAACAAAAAACTGCTAGCCATGGCAGTGTTCACATGATACAATAGTGAGATTTCAGACATTTCAACAGAACAACAGCCATAAATAAAACACCTGACTTCTTAGCGTGCGGTTTTAATTGAAGGGCTTTCACTAGTGCTTGCTTGTCTATGTTTGACGGTCATTCTTTTAAATAGTGTTATTGATAATTACTCTATTTCTAGAATATGTATGGCAAATTTAGGTCAGATTAATTTCAGGAGAAGCATTCTCGTAGATAAGGAGCTAATGGATGAGCACTATAGCTGACCATAAAATGCAGTCAAGTGTCTGGCTGCATATAAAATTAAATAGTGTTTCTTTTGTGAAGTGCTGATCCTTGTAGAAGATATTGGTGATTGGTCGTATTTCACAAGAGCCCTGTGTTCCAATGTTTCATTGGCTCTAAATATGGAATAGAAGTTCTATGTACCCATAACAAACAGGCCTTGTTTTCTTTTATGGAAAATTATAGTTAAGGTTAAAATGCAGTTTATTCCCTCCTGATCATTGCTTATTAAGCTGTAAGTTAACCTAAAGGGCAAATTTACCTGTATTAGAACTGCAGAGAATTTTAGAATTCCCTACTTCTAGCTCAGTTTTTCACTTAACTGATGAGGAAACTGGGCTGTGGGGGAAAGGCCGGGTTTGCAACAAGACCTGTCACTTATTCCACACCCACTGGCCCTAATTCCTTTCTTGCCTAGTTCCTTTGCCATTAGAATCAAATCAGAAAATATATGCACATGTTTGAAGCAGTAAAGATCAGGAATGACAATGATCACAAAGATCGTGTTTTCTGAGCACCGAGTATAAACCAACCTTGTGATGTATGTGCATAATCTCATAAATCATCTGTCCACTAAGAGAGAAGCTTCCACATTTGTCATCCAAGTTTGGAAAGGAAGAAACTGATTTGGTGGCAAGTGTTATGTCATAAAGTAGCCAGGAATGGAGCTGAGAGTTAAGTGAAGCATTTCACACACAAGTGTAATGCCAGAAATTCACACTCTTTGAAGACACAGTGCACACTGATCACCTGATACAGTGATTTTCCAACTATAATTTAGTTCCATAAGGTTCTTTTGGAAGCAGAAAAAAATTGAAATCTCCTATTCCTCCCCAGGATACATTTTGGTGTGTTCTTATCTTCAGTGGTGGAGTTTTAATTAAGAATGTGAAGAGGAAAACTTTCTGGTAGGACATAAATATTTTCAGCCCAGCTTCTTGGTTTCCTGGTGCAGTAATTTTGGCCAATAGAGACTTGAAGGGTCCAGTCCTACCTCATCCAAGTAAATCTCTCATCCGTCTTTGTTCTAATTCCTTGCTGCCATCCACATAAAGCTACAAACTATCAGGAATTTAGACAATAACCTAATGATCATGGCAATGCTGTGAGTGCATGTGCTGCTGTGTGTGCATGTGTCTGATCCTGTTAAAATGCTGCCACCTTCTGTTTAGCCCACAAGCTGCTAATGCAACCCACTCCTGCAGCTGCCCAGTGGCTTCCAAGCCGATTTATACTGATCTTCAATTGTAGGTCTGCAGTATATAATATGACAAGTTAAACACAAAGCCTGCCAAAAAATCATGAGCAGCTCAGCTTTTGCATTGCAGTCCTTGAAAAGACCATTACTATTGCAGTCCCGCTAAAGTGCGCTCAGTGGTTTTGACAGTGAATTATCCAAGCAGCAGTTTTTATCTCAGCATTCCTGGGGGTGTAGTGCTTTTACCATTTAAGGATTCAACATTTGGAGGATAACTGGAGTGAGGGTGATTTTCCATTTTCAGGTAGTTGTGGGTTACTGTAAGGCATTCTGGATGCTGCAAGGGTCAGAGTTTATTCTCATGTGCATTTTTTGCTGAGAGGCTCACAAACCATGAAACAGCCTGCCTTGAGGGGCAGATTTGCACATAAGGGAAGAATGCTAGTACATGTGTCTTCTCCAGCTGTGAGCTTGTGCTGAAAGGTTCTTGAATGCCTAACCCCAGCAAGAGAGGCCTCCAGCAGCTGGTTGACTGAGGAGAGTCACCGCTCCTTTATCAGCATTGAGCTATTGTTCCCTCCAGGACAAGAAGTTCATAGCAAGCACTGACTTCATAGAAGTATCCTTTAGATCTTAAGCTTGCCAGCCTGAAATCCCACTTCTAGCTTCTCTCTACAAAGTGAGGGTGGGGCTTTATTTTGCCTCAGTCCTGCAGCCCCACAAAATTAACGTTGCCCAGGACCATTTTGATAACTAGCAAATTGCCACTCCATACATGTATTCACATGATCCAGGTGTACCTGGGCTCTTCATGTTAAGAAAATACCAAGATTATTTAATACACCTGGAAAGCTAAGGAAAAAAACAGTTTAAGAGGCCAAAATGATCCACTTAAGCATTTTCTGGTCAAATTTTTAGTGCCTAAGAACCTATGTGTTTTATGCTGTGATTATCCTCAAATCTTCCCTTGAGTCAATAAATTCACACACATACACTCAAACACATTTATCTCTATGAGAGTCAAAGGAATTTAAGGTATCACGTCATATTGTAAGATGTAAGAAACAATAGAAACATAACATTCCCTTCTAATTTCAAACCTATGGAGCAACTCTCATCTCCAAATTTTTTCTTTTCAGTACAATTTATAACATTCTCACTTCTTTCACTTGGTGTACATACTGTTTTTCTAGAAACACTTCTCTACATTTTAAGAGCTGCCTAATATAAGTTGGAGACAATTCTCCTGATCTTGGACCTTATAAATTGCTAGACTAATGAATAATTTAAGAGCAAATAATATTCGACATAAGTGAACAAACCAGATTTTCCTATTTTTAGGGGAGAATTCTGTTTAAGAAAATTGATACTTAAGTTTAAGCAGTAGAGCCGGGCATGGTGGCACACGCCTGTAATTCCAGCAGGAGGCTGAGGCAGGAGGAACACTGAGAGTTTGAGACCAGTGTGGGCTACAAAAGGAGCTCAAGGCCAGCCTGAACTGAAAAGCAACACCTTGTCTCAAAAAAAAAAAAATGATTTTAAGCAGGCTATGGGGGGCTGGGGATTTAGCTCAGTGGCACAGTGCCTGCCTGGCAAGAGCAAGGTCTCGAGTTCGATTCCCAGTACCAGGAAAAACAAAACAAAACAAAACAAAAACCAGACTATGGAGTCTTGTGATAGATGCCCATGCAGAAAAAAAACCCCTCTGCTATGGTTTCTATCTAGATATCCCCCAAAGCCTCACACATGGATAGGTGGGGCCGTTGGAGGGTGAATGAAGTATGGGCACTTCTAGCTGCCTTGTTCTTAGGACCTAAGGTCTAGATTACTGCAAACATGACCGGAAGGGTCTATCACCCTCCCTGGCTCCTCCCTCCTCTCTGCTTCCCCACCACCATGACATGAGCAGGTTTCCTTCTCTATGTTACTCTGTCAGGTTGTCCTGCCTTGAAGCCAGCAGAAAATGTGAAAAATGTGAAAAATGTGAGCCAAAATAATCCTCATTTCCTTTAAATTGTGGGTGTCAGGTATTGTGTCTCAGAGACAAGAAAATGACTAAGACACTCACCAAGCCTGGGTTGAAATAATGTTGACAGAGAGCTTCCTTTGGAGCAAAGTGCCTGTGCTTTTCAACAGTTAGTGTCCACAGCAGGCACCTGGGAAGTGGCAGACAGCAAGAGGCTGACTGGAAATCTCCAGTGGGCCTGATGTTGCAAAGATTTAGACAAGAACAGTTTCCCAATTCGCTTTGCTACCCAGATTCCTAGGCCCTGTGGTAAGATGCTTTTTGTCATTCCTTTCTTCAAGTTAAGCAAAAACAAACACAACTTTCCAGTGCTTGGCCTTTACATATTCTTTCACCATCGTCTCCTCCTCATGATGATTTCCAACTGTTCCACTAACAGGCTCAGATAGCAAACCACATAGCCTCTGTGTTCACATTTAGAATCACACAATCAGGTGCCTGAAGCCCGGGTACCTGTAAGCATTTTGTGCACTAGCCAAGTGCTGTGTCTGGGAGAGAGTAGGAGGACACATTCTTCGTCAGATCTCAAGGCAGGAAGGAGTGACCATCCATACATCAGATGCAGAGAAACAAGCAGTTTGATAGTAGACTGGGCAACAGAGATCTTGATCCAGCTCATCCTTATTGCTGAAGAAAGTGAAATGCAAAGAATGAATTGGCTTGAGCAAAGGGCTTGTTTAAAGAAAACTAAACCTAGACTATAGTCATCTGGCCGGGGCACCTCTTCACCTTTAGCAGCAGAGCCAGTTCTGGGACTGAGCACAAAGGACTCAGGGGACACATGGGTGTATAGGAGAAGGAGGGTCATTGGGTGCCATCAGGGTCCAGTGAGCCTGTGTGTAAGAGGCTCTCCAGGTGTTCTGATGCTGGTAGCCAGAGCACAATGTGAGAGGAAAAATACAATACTTCAGGTACTTGTTTCCTACTTTCTCTCCTGGAAATGCTTCTGAAATCTTACCTGAGAAGTTCTCCAAAGACCTAACTAATGGGTCACAAAGGTGGAGCCAGCACCTGTAATGTCCCAGTTATCCTCCTTCACCTTCTCCATAGCCAGAGTTTTCAGTGGTATTTCTGAATGGGAGACAATGGTGAGTGGCAGCAGCAGAAATGCCTAAATCTTACATGCTCCGCTCTGACCTAGAGCTTGCCTCCAGCCCCTACTCCTCAAGCAGGAAGAGATAAACCTAGGAATTCCCTTTCAGCCCTGGTCCTCAAACCTTCACCACTTAAAAAAAAAAATACTATAATATTTCTTTTCTGAATCAATCTCAGCAGTGCAGCAAAGACTCTTCAGACACAAACGTAGGCTTCCTCTTAACACAGTCCCAGAAAATGCAGGTGTGGAAATTTTGATGAGTAGAACTGAGTTTCAGGAATTACCTAGAAGGAGTTATGATTTTAGCCTTTGTGAGTTCCAGGGGTCCTGCTACTTTTCTGCGGCATTATTGTCTGCCCCATAAAGCACTACAAAGGGATCGAGTAACTCATGAAAATCACGATGATCCTCAGCTATTGATGGACCTGTTCCCTCCAGAATTGAGCCCTCCAGTATCAAGGGAAAAGCAACTTAGCAGCCGGAGTCTCTGTCCTTTTCCCTGACTCCCAAGGAGCTGCAGGCTCCAGACATGGAGGATAAAAGTAGAATGGATGCGTCTCTCTTTCTATCTTTCTACTGTCAACAAGGATCTATGGGCAGCCTGTTCATGAAAAGTGGGAGAAAAGGTAGACTCGTCCTGTTTGATTAGGACTGCCACTGTCCCACAGTTCTTGCAATTAGTCCATGCCAGCCTTATTCAGGCCTTGGATTCTTTTCAGAAGAGAAAAAGGGAACACTCAAGGTCTATTGAGTCGGAGCGTGGCATCTGCCGCACACCAAGGGGAGAGGTCAGGGGTCAGTGCTTGATTTTGATAAAGCGTGCCAGATTAATTGTCTTCGGTAATCCTGTTTGTCATGGTAGATATGCAGAGGCGTCTTTGTGGCACAGGCTGACATATGGGCCTGCCTGCTGCTTGCCTATTCAGGGCCCTGCACATGCTCTCCCCAGTTGGATGGGTTCCCAGAGCAGGAGGAGTGGCCTCTTGCTCCTATTCAGCGGGCCCCCATCTCCACCAACAGGCTGGCTAATCTTCCAGCCTGCCTGGGCTATTGAAAGGGGCCCACATTATTCACAGGGGCCTAAAGAGAGAAAGGGAGAGCAGGGGGTTGGAGGAGAAGGGGCGACAGAGAAGGGGATAAAGGGGGTGGGAGTGGTGCAGGCAGCAGACATAGGAGGGAAAAGCACTTCCAGACTAGGGAGGGAGTTGGGGCAGAAAAATATAATTACAAAAAATAGCAGCCGTGTCCTTCAGGCAGAGCACTTCAGGAGGCTGATTATAGCTCCTCTCCAAATCTGAATCTATCACCAAATTATACCCTGCCTCTTTTGCAAAATAAATGTTAATAAGAGGTAATTTGGGCCCTGCTGATTGTTAAGCTCAATGGAGATAGAATTTTTTTTTCTTTCCTCTGGGTGTGTGTGTGTGTGTGTGTGTGTGTGTGTATGTGTGTGTGTGTTTATTGTAATATTTGGAGGGCTTTTTCTTTTTTCTTTTTCTTCCAACAAGGATTTCTATTCAACCACAAAAGATGGAGCAAACCTTCAGTGGTCTGACACAAGTGCAGGAAAAATCAAGGAGGGGCTGAGTTGTATGATAACTGATCAGTGTATAGTTTGCCAGTGGACCCTTTGCCCCACTGGAGGCGTCAGTTGGTCCTTGCGTCCAGGAAAGAGGTCCTAGAATTCAGAAGACAGTGGAGTGGGAGAGAAGGAGGCATAAGTCTGGAGAGAGGAGGGGTCTTTTCTCTAAATAGCTTTGCTTTTCTTCTGTTTAAAAGCAAGACTTTTTTTTCCCCATTTACATAATCATTATTTTGAGTTGCTGCCAATTCTTTTGGGGGCTGTTATATTTAAAAGCACAAAAACTAGAGACAATCCTGTGACAGATCTTTTGAAAATGTTCTTATGATGTGTATTTATGAACAGATCCAGAAACGGAGCAATTAGAAACAATGAATAATAATCTTCTGAGCAGACAAAAGCATGGACGCATTAAAATACAAACCGTGGATCGCAATGGCCTTGAACCAGTCCTAGTCCTTCATGTAGCTTCACCTTGTTCCTCTCACATCCACAGCGCAGAGGTGGGGCCGGTCTGGTGCGGGCCAGGCATCGTGGCTCTCGGGGTCAGCGGCGTTAAGACCACAGACGGTTTGGTCTCCGATTATTTTTGTTTCTTATGCAAATGCTTTAGTGATTATTTGTGGCCGAAATCATTTAGTGAGAGAGAACGCATTTATCTTCAGTTTCAAAAGAAGTACAATAGATTTTCAAAATTTAAGAAATTGAACTAAGATACCATTAAACTGTTCCTTTATTAGAGACCTTGAAAGGAAAACGCTTTTGTCTTGGCTTCTTTCAATACTCAACTCAAGTATTCGTATTTTTGTGGCTGAAGAGAACTTCAACATTTATACATTTTGCTTCCTTCGGTAGGGCAAACAGTGGGCTGGGTGCTGGTGTGCAGAGGAGAGAACTGGCAGAGTCCCTGTCTTCCCCGGGAAGGGGTCATTGTTCTTCTGCTGTGTATAGTGAAATGCCATCCACATCTTATGAAATCATTAAATATTACTGATTCCAAGTATTCAAGAAATATTGAATAAAAAGAGTTCTGACATTCCCAAGGTACAAAACTTGTTTTGGCTTGTTTATTACCTTATACAGAAGGGGAAAGGAGATGAGAAGAGGAAGAGAAAAGGGTTGTAAGCATAGAATCTAAGCTAGGAATGTGCTGACTGCTTTATAAACATCATTTCCTGAAGTCCTTGAAAGAGCCTTGTGGGAGGTGGCAGCGATATTCAGCTAGCGCACCCGGGGAAGCTGACACCAGTTAAAGGATTAACTCATCTCGCAACCCTGTAGGGTGGGTGGTATCTACTGTCCAGGCTACCCAGGCATCTGCAGTTTTATTCTTTCACAGGTGATTTTAATGACCATCCCCAAACGAAAATGACCGACTGCAAGTCCTTGGTCTTCAGTGTTAACACCAACACCATTCACCTGGGGACCAGGCAAACATGGTTACTGAGCAGGTTGGGGTGGGGGGCTCTAGGACTCTACATTTCTGACATGTGCAGCACATGGCCTTGGTACTACTCTAGGTCTCTGGAACCTCCTCTTCCCCTCCCTCACACATGATAGGAAAGTGCTCTACCACTAAGTTACAACCCTATACTTCCCCAGTCATTTTTAGATTTTAATTTGAGACATTTTCATTAAGGGTCTTAGGCTGACCTTGAACTTGCCATCCTTTTGAACTTGCCATCCTCTTGAACTTACCATCTGAGTGCAGTACCATACCTGGCTATTCAAATCTGCTCCTGTTCTTTCTTCTTCTTCTCCTTTTGAAAAACTCTCCTTTCAAGAGATTAAGCAATTGGATTAGATTTCAAACTCTGGCTTTTCCAACTGAAGAACCTTGATTCCTATGGTAGTACTCTACCTTCTGTACAATTAAACTCAGCACATATGAGCCGTGGTATCATAGGAAGGACTTGTATTGCAAGTCGGGGGCTCTGAGGCCCAGTTACAGTCCTCTGCTGCCCCTGGAGTTGGTTCTTGCTTCTGTGGGTCTCTGCTTGCTTTTATGTAACTAGTAGGGTTTACAATTCATTATATTGCTGTCCTTGTGTACTTGAACTGTCAGCTACTAAATGCCATCCTGAGACCAGCCTTTCCTGTATGGGAAAATATCACTTTAGGAAAAAATAAGAACAGTTTTTTGTCTACCTTTCTTTCCTTTTTCTTTTTCTTTCTTTCTTTCTTTCTTTCTTTCTTTCTTTCTTTCTTTCTTTCTTTCTTCCTTTCTTTCTTTCTCTCTCTCTTCCTTCCTTCCTTCCTTCCTTTCTTAATTTCCTTCTTTCATTCTTTCTAGTGAACACATGTGTTTCATGATCTGCTGTCAAATATGTGAAGAGATCAAAGGAAATGGATAGAAGAACTAAATGCTGATGTTGTTGAGAAAGGTCTTTGGTTTAACGGGATCCCCAGGGGAAAAAAAAATCTATGTGATATTCCCTACTTTACTTTTCCTCATGCTTTATAAAATCATGTGTGGACATTAATTCACTAAATAAATAAATTAAAATGGAAACTTGTGAAAAGATATTGAGGGTGTATATTTTACAATGATATGGTTTTTTTCCAAGACTCTCAGTCAATTTGAACAGGATTGAAGAAAGACTTATGTAAGTTATATTTCACATCAGGGCACCACGATGCAAGAGACAGCATATGTGCTCCTAGATGGCTGAAACAGAAATTCAGGAAGGGCTAAATCTCATACCTTACATCCTCTGCAAGCAGAGTTTCTGTGGAGATCTATTTCAGAGTCTTGCAGTCTTTTCAGGGACTGGCACTGGGAGACTCCCCAGCAAGAGAACAGAACAGGGCCAACCTACAGTGAACATCACCCTTCAGCAGTTACAACCAAAGTCAAACCCCTCTCCAGCTGTGTGATGGGCTCCAAGTACTCTTTTCTCATGAAAAGAACAGAGGGAGATTTGGGCCAATTTTCTCTTATGCTTTATGCAATTACAACACAGAATGATGTCTTCGAATTCTCCAATAAGTTCATGTGTGACACAGGCCTCATACCTCAGCTGTAAGAATGAGGCAGAAAGTAGGCTTCCTGTATTTTCAGGAAACTGTAGACATAGATACATACATAACCAAACTTGGCTTCATTTCATTTCTTCTCACTACTTTGATTTGACTTAGTTATGTCTTAATTTACTTTCCCATTCTAACCAAATGGAAGGATATCTTAAGAGTAATTTGTGGGCAGTGAGCAGCTTGTATCCTAAACATGTCCCTCAAAGGACCAGGATTTAGAACCAGTTTTCGCATCTTGCTTTATCCCTGGTCCAGAACAAGCTGTAGCTTTACTCACAATGCTCTGACAAATTTTACAAGGTCAGAAATTGTGTGATGGGGAGAAAACAGTCCCAGGGAGTGGGAGGAGTCAGTCTTATTTTATGCAGAGGCTGGCTTTCTCCTTGATTCCCTTCAGGGCTGTCTCTAGTGCCGAAGCTGAAGGAGACTTAAAGCTTAGATTGAGAGTTTTGCTTCTCTTTTTAGCTCTCCCCAGTGGGCTAAGGACTCTTATGCTCTTCTTAATGCTTTCCACCTATTCAATAACACTGAAGTTCCTAATGGCTACTCATGCTGGGGGTTGTCCATGGAAACAGATCAGGATGACAGAGAAGTGCATAATGCATTTGGTTACTTACGTAAGATCCATTTCAATGATGATCCTGATGTGACTTTGATGAATAATTTTTGCTTCTGCCAAACAGCAGTAGAAATAGAAGTATTACCTGTTGATACCCTTCCCACCACAACAGGTTAAGAAAGTGTTTTTTCGGTCTGTGCTCCACTTTCTTCTGTAGAGAAAAGATTGTGAATCCTGTTTAACTCTTAAAATATCCTGCTTGTTGCCCTGCTTGCTACTAATTTTCCCATGTGCCTCAACAGTGAGCTAGCATCTTAGAAATGAAAGCACTAAGGGAAAAGGAAAGTATAACATTTTGCCCTTCTCTGTTGTATAACTTCATTTTTCAAATCATATCTGAGGAGGCAGGCATTGTTGAGCTAGTAAATCCCCAAACTGACTCTATTGTTCCTATGTATTTTCATTCATCATCATACCTATTCTTAGAAGCATCAGCCATTTCCATTAACAATGATAATAGGTAATATTCTGAGCTGGTAACCAACCTGCTCAGTTGGTTATCCTTCTTTATACCAACCCCAAACTTCACAGGTACGTGTTGTGCTTTCCTCCCTTTATAGACTGACATTGAGATTTAGACCAGGTGCTAGACTGAGGTGGTATGAACTATGCCATAAGATGGTTCCTTTATTAGTCTGTTCTTTCCATGGTGAAGCAGAGATAAAATAATCAAATAAGCAAGCACTGATAGGTACATGAAACATATGCTGTACAGCGTTAAGAAAATTTTAGATGTAGTAGAAACAAAATTAAAGTCTCTGTTCTCAAAATGCTAGACTCAAGGTAGACAGACAAGACAGAAAATAAAAACTCAAATAATATTGCAAGAATCAGTAAAAAATTGGAGGGGAAAATATCCCCTGAATCAAAATGCTATTCTGATGGAATGTCAGTGAATGTTATGTCTAATTAAAATTCTGTTAACTAAGAAAAATAACTTAGGATCTTAGAACAGAGCTAGCAGGAGCAAGGTTTCATTTTGTTGGGTTGCAGACTATGCATTGTTCTGGTAATTTCTTTCATATGAATACTTAAATTTATTGTATCTTCTTTGAGTTCATCTGGTGGAGAGATCTCCTTGAAAAGTGAAGAGCTCAGCCAGCAAGTGAATTGCTGGCTAATTGAATTTACAGTGCCATTGAAGAAAATTTGGTCTCTTGAGTAGTAACTGAAGAAAGAAACAGGTCTGTCAGCTTGTTTGCACAAGACTAAAATTGTATAACTGATTATGGAAAGGCAGCTGGCATTTATAATTAGGAAAAAGTAGAAATGAACAGTGCAAATAATGTTTCTGATGTACTGTGATACAAGGCAGGAGTCTCAGAGTTTTTCATGCTTTAATTCACGTACGTCTCAAAATAACTTTTAAGGTTTGTAATTCGGGCAGAAGTGAAGAGACATTCACCAAACCAGGTTCCTTTTTAACCTGACTACATGTCACCCCTATCTGGGAGTCGCTTCTAGCTTTGTGATTGAATTTAAGCCAGAGTGATGTGTACAGGTGTGGTATTTTCTATTTTCAGTCCAGGCCCATATGCAGCTTCTGTGCCCAATGCATACTCCTCCTCATCTTGTTTATTTCAACTTCTCTACCTGGTTGGAATCCTAAAGGCCTCCTTCCCTATCGCCACCCACACACACTCAGTGGCATAGTTGAAAACAAGATGGAGCCACACTATGGAGGGAAATCACCTGGAGGAGAACCATCCACCCTGAGACATGCATAGGGTTACAAAGGGAACATGAAAGAAAAGTTCTTCAAGGTGCCATTTTATCCTTATTCTGCTATTTGTTACTCTTAAAGGGGATGCTAAACTATAAGGCTGCACAGCTAAGACTAGCTTTCTAAATTGCTGTAATAAAATCAATATAGACAGGGTTGCAACTCAAGAGTGGAAGACCTGAGAGTACTTAAGAAGAGGTGTTAAACTGGATGTAAGATTTCCAACATCTTGTTCTGGTCTAGGGAAAATTATTAGATCCCGAATTCTCTACATAACATTTCTCCCTCATGCCACTTCCTGATCGTGCCTACTTCTTATTCTCTGCAGTTTATTTATTTTCCCACTGCAGTATTTCCAATTCTATATTACAGAAATCCCTTGGTGACTTGGGAACTGCTTTTATGCATATTTTTATCCCTTATGTTGTCTAGTGTGGTGTTTGCTCAAAATAAGCTGTTCAATAAACATCTCCTAAATCAATGAACATCTTAATGGTCTCTAATGTGAAATGGGATTTACTTCACCACTTGAGTCCTTCTCCATATATAGAGCATAGTTGTAATATTTTAGGAATCTACTTTGTTAAGCTAAATATTAGTCATTGTTTCCCAAATAGCTGATTCTAAGGCTAGAGGCTCAATTTGAATCTAGGGAGCATACTGACTATTCATGCTATAAAAAGTAAATTTAATTTTAATCATTTCATTTTCAAATCAGTTGAGTAAAAGGGAGGTTGATGTACAAAGATAAACTAATTTTTTTTCAAGTGAGAGCATGCAGGAACAGTTGAAATCTGAGCCACAGCTCTATAGTTAGTTGTGACAAGCTTATCGGTTTCTTGGTCTGCTAATGCACTTTATGCATGTCACCATTAAAGGAGCCTGGGTGACAGACACAGGGACTTCTCTGAAAAACATTTGTAATTTCTTCTCAGTCTACAATCATTTGATATTAAAAAAATTTTAAGTAGTGCAAAACTATTTTAGTGGTAGAAGACACCAGCAAACCTGTGCATCGTTTTAGTTTTTAATACTATAAGTTTTGGAAAGGACACCTGGGAAGTTATATTTTTCATTGGGGATCAACATCAAAACCATCAGTAATATACAGTGGCAGAAATTAGAAGAGAATATATTTTGGTGTAAGTGCTCCTTGGTTTCACTCCTGCTATATTGTCTATGTAAAAATAATTCACATCTTTAGATTTTATGCAAGCAATGTTACTTTGATAGGCTTCAGACTCATTTGATCCTGCTTTTACTGTCCCTATGGCAAAGCTTACTGCTTTATGTTTGAAATATACCATCACTGACTAAGGCACTGGAAATTTCTGCCATTTCAATGCCATGATATAATTCTACGTTCTGTAACACAATTCACTAAAACTATATTATACAAGGAGTTTAAATTGAGTAAAATGTATCACACACACACACACGAGCACTTGCAGATGTGTGCATAATTACATGCACACAAATTCAAATATCCCATGAATGTAGAAGCTTCCAAATAGAACAAGCTCCTTGTATTTTGTTCTACAGCTCAACTAAGCTAGTTCTTCTCACTGCTTACAATTTCTCTTCTTTAGAGTTTTTCAGGCCATAATCTCTTACAAACCTTAGTGTCATTGTACTGTAATGAATAGCTAGTTCTTCCATACCTAGGATTTAGAGGCAAAAGATATTTGAGAAATTACAAAATCAAACTGGCTCTCTTTCTAGAATAATTAATGAAGATAAGCCATGTTAGGTGGTTTAGTTGTATAGTCAGGATTGAAGACTAGCATTCTGGTTTTCAGAATAATGTAAATTTCACTGAGTTTTACCTCATAAAAGAGATTATAGAAAATTTCACAGCATAAATATGAAAAATTTTATTCAAGTAATTTCTTTACCTCAATTCCAAATGAAAGAGCCATCATGAACAGACCCCTAAGACATATGTTAACATTTGTGAATATGGTGCCCCCCCATTTTTCATCACCGTGATTAATCAGAGTTGAGAAAAAAATAAAATAAAATAAAATACTTAAGGACTACTTTTCAGTAATAAGAAGGAATGGACTTGAGAATTATGTCAAAAAATTCATTTCTGTGAAGGCACTCTTCTATCTTCATGTGAAGAACTATGCTGCCAGAAATAATCTCCATTGAAATGTTATGCCAGACAATTGCAACAGTATGTGTGGGAAGTTTGTGATTGGCGATATTTCCTGATGTTTTTGTGATTCAAAATTATTTGCCAATTATTAAATTATTTAATGAGTCTTTTTTAAATAAATGATTCACTCTGTGTGCCATTTCTATAAACTGCAGTTAATCTATAAGAATCTTCTCTTGTTTTGTGACAACCTTCCTTTTCTCTTTCTTCTTATCAATACCTTTATCCTCTGTTATGCAAATTTGCTGTTAATAATTTCATTTTTATTCCATAATACAACTTTAACCTTTGCTAAACATTTGATGAATTTGAGACTTACCTACAGCATGCTTTAAATTATCTCCCATTTTGTTTTACACAATATTTAAATAAATTTTAAATTTTGTTTTAGGGTCATCTGTCTTCCTTCCCATATGTAGAAGAACAATATCTGACTTTAGTTTTTTGCTCTTGAAAGATTCATTCAGGAACGTTTTTCTTTTTTTCTTTTTTTCTTTTTTTTTTAATGGGTCAAAGGAAGAAAGAGGACCTCAGTGGCTAATTTCTCTTTTAGATATAAAATTTCAGACCCAGATTTTGCAGAAGTGGTTTCTAAGAAAAAAAAGGTAAAGAATATAACTAAAATTTTCATATATGCTCCTTTTTTAGATTTTGGTATTGGAGATGGATCCCAGATTCTTGTGTTTTGGCATCGGATAGTGTGAAGGCCCCTCAGCTTTGCTTGACTGAAAGATGATTTATTTTACTGTGATTTATGAAAACTCTTTGCTGTATATAACTCTCTCAGCTGTTTTTCTCCACTTTCAGTACTTTAGTAATATTATTCAATTATATTCCAACCTCCATTTTTCCTGAACAGTGGTCAGCAATCACTCATATTGGAGTTTCTCTTATATAGTGTGGGTGATTTTAACATCGGCTCTTTATCTTCATTTTCAGGAATTGCATTGATTTTTTTTATATGATATTTATTGAACTTCTTGATATACCTGTTTATATTTTTGATTGGGAAACACGGGAGAGCCATTGCCTCTTCAAATATTTTTCTGAGTATAATCCTTTTTATGTCCTTTTTGATTATGTAACTCTGTGTTTATGTAATCTATTTGATATCACCCCACAGAATTTGAATGTTTTGTTGGTTTTTCTTTCCTTTCCCTCCCTCTCCTTTTCTTTCTGTTTCAGTTTAGGTATTTGAAAGTGGGCTTGGCTTACCATCTAAACTACACTGGAGTTTTTGAAAATTGGCTAAAGTCCACAGATGAGCCTGTTTATTTCCAAACTGTGAGAAATTCCTTCTTGCACCCCAATAATGCCACCACTTCTTTGGATGACTCCTGTATTTTCTTTGCTCTCTAGTCCCACCTGCTGTGGTAAACATGAGCCTGATCTCTTTTGCCTCTTTTAAACCACCCGTAAGCTTGGAAATCATCTAATATTGTCCTACAATCTCTAAGGTTAGTATTGGCACCAAAGGGTGTATTTCTCTGCAACTACCTTATATGGAAACTTTACATATTTTAAAGCCATCCTCTCAGATTTCCTTGGCTTCCCTGTTTTTAGTGTATTGAATGATCCCAACAACCAACAGAGATCTGACAATGTTTGGGATGCCTTTGGTTTCTAATCAGGCATGTCAGCGGACACATGGCCACTTAGTTTCTTAAGAGTCACATTTCTTTTGTCTTAAACCTGTTCATAACAACATTTTCATCCTTCCTTCATTTCAGTCAGTGATAACAGTCTGGGAACCCTTTTAAAGGCTTCACCATTTTTCATACTTTAGTTCTATTAGGCATATCTGGACTCTTTTCTCTTTCTTGGACTTTACAACTATGCTTACCTAAACTGTTAGTCTACCCTTAATTGTAATGATGAGAACAATGGTCTTCTGAACTATCAACAACTGAACTAGAAATACATATAATGATTTCTTAGATCTTTATGGTAACCTCTATCACTTTAACCAATAACAATGTTAAAAAACAGGCAATCAATT
Source organism: Chinchilla lanigera (assembly GCF_000276665.1). Lineage (NCBI taxonomy): Eukaryota > Metazoa > Chordata > Mammalia > Rodentia > Chinchillidae > Chinchilla > Chinchilla lanigera. The sequence continues at coordinate 3,649,671 of NW_004955483.1, read as the reverse complement.
AATGTTTGCTGAATAAATATGGATAAAACATAAAGGACACAGCAGAAATAGTAAGAGACAGACTTAAATAGGGAAAACATGGAACAATATAAAAAATACTGTGTAAGAAATACAGCTACCTAAAAGTTGACCAGGCTTACTTGAGTAATAAATTCCAAATCATTGTAAGAGTTTAAGTAAAGATTTTAGGGAATAAACAGAGGTATATAAACTGTCTAAGTGCTTCTTATATTATTATTTATATTATTTATTGTTATATAAAGATATAACTAAATGATCTATATTATGTCAGGAAAAGTAAATTTTATATATTCAAGCCATGTAAAAGGGGTCAAAGATTTGCACAATATATATATTATACCATAAAATATCTAGGGCAAAAACAATATTTTTGAATTTTTCAATAAATAGTTGCTTAATTTCTAGGGATTTAATAGTACCTCAGATCACTTTGTGTCTCTTTTATAAGTACCCTGTCATTCTGATCTTTTAATTGCCTTATGTTATATATAATATTCAGGTAAGAGCAGCCAAGATGGCCTTCATACTCAACCTCTCTCTCCTTCTCAGATAAGGTACCTGCATCTCATCTGTAGAATTATATCTGGTTTCATCTACCATTTGCAGTCTTTTGTGGAACAAACTAGAGACTGCTGTTTTCCATTAGCATTAGAGAATGTAGGTCCATGGACTAAGGCTTCTTCAACTAAGCCACCACTTTGTACTCATATATCACATTATTTCAAACTTTCTCTAGTGAACATGAATATCCTGGATGGTCAGAGAACCAAAATTTCATCTTGAGGTTAATCTATTCCATTTACCATTGAGGAATTTATGTTTGATATTACTTTGGGCAGGGATTCACTTATAGTCTTTGCAACTTACACCATTTCTGATCCTTTCCCAATATAGAGATTCTGTCAAAAAAAGAGAAAGTAATAGCTGCCCATGTGATGCCCAGTTTTCAAACTGCATGTCTGATTTCTTCTTACTTGAAGTTAGTAGAAAAAGTGGTGTGCTGTCATTTGGAAAATCACTTTGGTGTAAGAGTAACCTCAAAGTACATGATCAGGTAACTATATCAAGTCATAGAAAAAAAAGACTCACAGACAGGATAAAATGAGGGAATTATCTGATTTATTTAAAGTAGAACATGCAAGTGAGAACTATGAGGAATTCACAGTTGTTAATGCATACTGACTAAATTCTCCTATAGAACATTCATGAAAATGCATAAACACTAGTTTATTCAATATTTATATATCTGATTCTTTAAAGGCCAAGAGAACTTGAAATAAAGTTTTTCAAGCCTGATGAAAAACAATTCTCAATCTAGGTTCCTATATTCTGTAAAATTGTATTGCAAAAATTTCCTCCAAAACTGCTGGAGAAATAGCAACTTTCCATGACAGAGAGAATCTAAATGTATTTTTGACCACCAAACCAGCTGTGCAGAAATTCTTCAAGAAAATCCCGTATAGAGAATAACCAAAGAAAAATGAGGAAATCAATACTGGAAATACAATATAATGCCAATATTCAACAAATACCATTCAATAACTTTCAATGTAAATGGTCTTCATCCCCTAATTAATAGATACAGTTGAAAGATTGTATCAAAAATGTAACTCTACCATATGTTGCCTGAAAGAAACACACCTCATACATAAGACATAAACAAACAAAAACTGAATAAATGGAAAATAATACTCCATACATCCAGGACCTGAAAGTAAGCAGAAATATTCTAATATTTGAAAATGTGGACTTCAAGTTAAAACATATAAGAAGATACAATTATAGTCATTACATATTGATTAATGGAAAAATTGAACAGCAAAATATAAAAATTGTAAATATATGTGAACCACATATCAAAATAGCCAATTACAATAAAAAAACTATTCTACCTGAAAAATTTATACCAATGCAGTCAACATTTCAGACATATCAATAGGTTAACCACACAAAAAGTCAACAAGAAACAGAGTTGAAACAAACCACCAAATAAATGTATCTAACAGATATCTACCGTGCATTTCATCCAACAACAGAATACCTTTCTTCCAGTAGCCTGTGGAACTTTCTCCAAATCATACCATATTTTAAGCCACAGACCATGTGTAAATAAATAAAAAAGAATTGAAATAATCTCTTGCATCTAATTAGATAATAATGGAAAGAAACTAGAAATCAACAGCAAAAGAAAATACAGAAAGCAGTACATACATGGAACTTAAAAAACACTTTTGAATAATCAATAGCAAAACAGAAGAAACAGGGAAGAAATTTAAAATTTCCTAGAATCTAATGGCAGTAGCAATGGCAATACAACACATCAGAATTGTGTGAAATTATGTAAGTATGTATACACAAGATAGCTAACAGTTGTACCACTGTCTTCCATTGCTCTATAGAAAGGAACAGCTAATGATTACTTGGTTGAGCAATCATGTATGTCTCTGTTTTCTTGAGAAACCACTTTGAAGATATCAATAAGTAATACAACAACCATTGTTAATTTCCAACAACTTTGTCTGCAACTCTGTTTTGTTTGTATTGTTCTTATGCTATTTTGTAAATGGATGTCTGTTTGTTAATATGTTTTCCTTCTTTTATTTCTTAAAATAAAAACATAGATCTGTGGGACATAATGGAAATAGTTCTATGAAGAAATTGTATAGCTGTGAGTGCTTAAATTATAAAAATAGAACATCACCACGTAAATAACCTAGTGATGCATCTTTAAAGTTCTACAAAAGCAAAATCAATAAAATTTCAAAACTTACAGAAGGAAAGAAATCATAAGAAAGAGCAGAAGTCAATTAAACTGAGATAAAAAATATGAAGATCTGTGTCGACTTTTTGAAAGGATACGTAAGATTTGTAAACCCCTAGCCAAATATAGAAAAATAGGAAAAACCCATATCAATGCAATAGGAAATGCAAAAGGTGAAATTAAATAGACCCCACTGAAATTCAGAGAATTATAATAAACTATTTAAAATTTGTATTCTAATTAATTGTAGCATCTAGAAGAAATGCAAATTCTTGAACACATATGATGTACCAAAATCAAACTGGGAAGATATTTAATACCAGAAGAGAACAACAATAAGCAATGAAGCTGAAACTTTTCTAAAAAATTTTTCAACTAGAAAAGCCTAGGACCAGATGAATTCATCATTGAATTTTACTGGAACTTTGGAGAAGAACCAGTGTCAATACTTCTCAACTGTCCCATGAAATTGAAAGGTAAAGAAAACTGCCAAACTCATTTTATAAAGCTATTTAACCTTAATACCAAAATTGTACAAGGAGTCAAATAAAATTTGACATAAACACAAATTTCTTCAATAAGGTAGTTGCAAACATAAAATAATAAATCATTAAAAACAGCATACATAATGTGCCAGTTACCTTTATCCCAGGGATTACAAGAATGTTACAATACATGTAAATCAATGAAAGTAATATACTGCATAAGTAGAAGTCAGGGTAAAGAACCTGTGATCATCTCAATAGGTGCAAGAAAAGCCTTGACAAAATCCAACAGCTCTTCATAATAAAAACCCTGATGAAAATAGATGTAGAAAGATATAATCTGAATGTGTGAAAAGGGTTTATGAAAAACACACAGCCAATATACTAAATCAAGAAAAACTGAACGCATGCTCGCTAATGTCAGGAATGTGAAAAGTTTCTGCAGTGTTTTTACTCCTCTTTAATATAGCACTGAAAAGACTGACTATAGCAAACAGGCAAGAGAAAGAAATAAAAGGGATTCAAATCAGAAAAGAAGATGTCAAATGATCTATATATGAAGCTTATATTGTTCTTTGTATATAAGACCAAAATCTCCACCAGAAGACTCTTACAGTTAGTGAACAAATTCAGCAATTTGACAGGATACAAAATCAGTGAACAACAATAAGTAATGTCCCTGTACACCAATAAAGAGCCCAGTGAGAATGAAATTAGAGAAATCATCTCATTCAAAATAATTGAAAGACCCAAGAATAAACCAACCAAGGAAGTTAAGTGTCTGTAAAGAAAACTACAGTACTCTGAAGAAAGAGATTAAAAAGAATAATAGAAAAGTAAGGACATTCCCTGTAGTTGAATAGACAGAAATAATGTTACTAAAAGCATTCTATAGATATAATGTAATTAACATCAAATGCCAACAGTATTTCTTACAGAACTTGAAAGAGAATCCTAAAATCCTTGTGTGACCTAAAGAGATCCATAATAGCCAAAGCAATTCTGAGCAAAAATAGAAAGTGGAGGAACATTACAGTCCTGGATTTTGAGTTACACTCTGAAGTTATTATAAGAAAAACAATATATATATATATATATATTTTTTTTTTTTTGGTTTTCCTCCGGTACCGGGAACTGAACTCACGACCTTGTGCTTGCCAGGCAGGCACTTTTGCCGCTGAGCTAAATCCCCAGCCCCAAGAAAAACAATATTATACTGCTGTAAAAATAGACACACAGCAGCTGGGGATTTAGCTCAGCGGCACAGCGCCTGCCTGGCAAGCACAAGGTCGTGAGTTCAATTTCCTGTACTGGAAAAAAACCAAAAAAGTAAAAAAAAAAAAATAGACACACACAACAATAAAATATAGTAGAATACAGAAGTACCCTAGCTATCTTTATCCATATGATCTTTGACAAAGGGCTAACAACAGTTCTGAGAGAATGGTTAACCTGCTAAACAAATGGTGCTGGGAAATTGGTTATCTACTCACAGAAGAATGAAACTAGACCTGTGTCATTTGCCAGTACTAAAATAAAATCAAAGTGGATAAAAGACTAATATTTAAATACAAATACGGGATCAGGGGTTTCAGTCAGTGGTGCAACCCCTGCCTGGCAAGTGTGAGGTTCTGAGTTTGATTCCCACTTCCTTTTCCCCTAAAAAAGAATCAGCTGCAAATATACTGCCCTTATTTGAATTCATTGGACAAGTGTGGACCTGGGCTATCAGAGAAGAAAATTCTTACTTTTATTTTTAAACAAGTTGAATATTATCTCAGTATCCACAATAGGTAGATAGACAGTCCCCTTCTAATTAACAATTCTTCCTCTTTAACTGCATTTACAAATTCTGGGGGAAAAGTGTGCCTAATCAATGAGTTTATGCACAAAAACAAACAGAAAAGAAGGGATGGAGGGAGGAAGGAAAGAAGGAAGAGAGAGAGGAAAAGGAACTCCATACCTATATAATACATGTTACAGGCCTCGAATGCATGAGTCACTAGAATGGCCACATCCCAGGAAGGAAACAGTTGATTCACTTACCACATTGTAAGGTGATATTAATTGATTATCTGCCTATGCTCCAGCTTGGAGTAAATTTTCAATCGCTATTTCTTGCCTATAATTTTGACTCCCCTACCTCTGATGATACTTGTTATCATTCTCTAAGTGTCAGCATAGTTCATAGCAAGCCATCATTTTCCATTCACAGGTTATTGTCATGAAGTTCTGTGATTATAAATCTTCTAATGACATGCAATGTGCTGTTTTAACCTTTCAGTGTGGTTTCAAACTGCACCTGTATTCTTACAGTTATCTACCTAACTTCTAGAATCATCATCCATCTATCATCTTCAAAATAAAACATAGGGAGTGGATGCTGTCTCTTTTTCACTCTCTAATATTTATACCTGTTTTAGTCAGTTTTTGGTCTCTATGGCAAATCTCTGCAGTAAATAAAGGTTTAATAAATGAACAGGTGCATTTTGGCTCATGATTTTAGAGTTTTCAACACATGAATATTTGCCTACGCCGTTTTAGGCTCTGTGGAAGAGAAGAACATCATGGCAGGGAGGGTATGGCAGAGCAAAGCTGCTCACGTCATGGTGACTGGGAGGCAAAGAGAGAGGAAAGGCTGAGTTACAAAATATCCTCTTCCCGACATCCCCAGTATCCTAACTTTTCCCACTAAACCCCACCTCCCGAAGGTTCCACCACCTACCAATATTGCCACAGGCTGGAGAACAAGCTTTTAGCACATAGGACTTTGGGGTGCATTTATGATGCAAACCACATAACACTTTTCTGGATTTTTCAATCCTCCCACTCTCCTCTGAATTCTCTGATGTGGCTGCTGCTTAAGTCTGTGGTGTTTCAGTAAAGCATCTCCACTGCTTTACTGCATGGCAATGTGCACTCCTTGCTTTTGTACACATACAACAGCAAGGGACCCGTTCTGCATCTTTACTTGTGTTTATCATCTTTAAAAATTGCCAATACTTACATAGATGTCTTCAGCTTCACAGACTATCCTCTGAAATTTAATTCATAACTTGGACTTCACTAGATATTACAGCTGGAAGTGGGCAAAAATGGTCATTGAGCAGCTAAAGGGCAGCTGTTTGCCCTGCAGAATGATATTTCATGTTGATGGGTAGAAAAATAACCAGTTATTGACAATTTGAACACATGCAGAGGGTATTTTTATTATACCTGCAGAATGAAAACTATTTGTACTTTTATTTTAGGTTCAATTACTTCAGAATCTAATAGAGTTTGTAACACAAAACAATTTTGAAGTCACTACAATTTCAGTAGCTAATCAATTACACATAACCTTTCTTTTTTAAAAAATGAAATTTCTGCCTTCCTTGAGCTAATATGGGAGTAATCCAGCATATGATAATTATGTTCACTTTAGTAATCACTATAAAATCATGTATCATCATACAGTTATCCTGAGGTAGGATTCTGAGCAGTGTGGTAGAAAACCTCTACAGATGTGAATCTCATTTATATAGTGGTTACTGAGATTGCTTGTATATGACAATAAAATCTGCACTGCAGCTCTAGGGAGATCCTGGATGTAGGAAATGTAAATCCTCTTTTAAAAAAGCCAACTTGAAGTGCTTTTGTGTCTCTGGATCATACTGTCAGGATTTTATTGGTATAATTACCCAATTTTAATGAGTTTTTATGATTTATTCCATAAGGACTAATTTTTGATATAATCATTACTTGATGGCTAATATAATAGGATAAGTACTCTAGCTAATTACACAATTTTACATAGAACTATTATTCAGTTCTCATCTTTAGATAGCTGAAGAGAATTTTTCAGAATCACAATTTCTTCTTAAAGAAATCACCATTATAATAATAATTTAATGTTGTTAGACTGAACAATCTGTTTAAAATTTGCCAGAACAATCTGCAAAACATAATCTCTCCTCCAGTAGATAAAAGTCAGTATAATTACAAGGAGTGATCATGCAGATGAAGTAATATCTGTAGATCTTACTTTTGTCTATGAATCTCTTATTGAGTTAAGATTAAAAATTCAACACCCATACTACAGTGTTAATATCATCTCTCTTTTTTTCTTACAACTGTATTTACGTAATCTTATTTTTGCACTGTCAGTGCTTTATTATGATTGTCCCAAATAGTTAAATAACTTGCTGCTTGTTGTCATAATTTTTAACATATCTGCTCAATTAAAGATTAAATGATAAATTGAAAAATCTATTATTTTAATTAATTCATTTCTCTGAAATAAAATACACGAAAATAATTTAGTATGAAATGGGCCATTGGACTGAGTCCACAAGACATGAAACTTTTATATAATAAAGTATAAACTGCATGGGAATGTTTGGGAGTTGCAATATATGTGGGTTTTGTCTTTGTTGTCTCCTTCTATCTTCCCTTTGCTCCAGGATCACATTCTTGATGTAGTGTCTGGACTCCTAATCACAAGCTCAGTCAGCATCTACCAAATCTCCACAAAGTCAAACTCAAAGCAGGAATCTGAAGTATAGATTAACAGGCTCCTAAGAAATGACTCAAAGTTAGTGGGTGATTGAAAAACAGTCTCAGTAACTGACAAGCCCCGGAGTATTTTTGTTGTTTGCTTTTTAGCTTTTTTCTTTTTGTTTTTTTCTGTTTACAGTTCTAGCTAGAGGTTTTTCTTCTCTACTCCATGAAGAGATGGAAGAAGTCTCCTCACTTCTGTGCTGACATAACTTATCAACAGCTGCACTGTCTAGGAGTTTTTAAATAGTTTTCTTTATTTGATATACAATACATCCAGAACAATATGCGTGGCATATATATAAGCTATGAAGCAAAGCACAATAGTACCTCTATTATCTGGTACACTTGCTCCCAGATTTATACATCAGTCATATCAAGAGTTGGTCTTAATAATAAATTTGGGCTTTGTTTGGTTTTCTTTTTCAAAGGTCTGCTTCATGTAACTCTTTCCATATTGACACAGACAGGTGAGTAGTTCTATGCCTTTGTCTTTTCACGCTATATAGTAGTGACCATATATTTAAACATTTGTGATTCTTCCTTGACTAAACAGGTGAATATTATGGTATGAAAGTTATATCTTAATAAAATTGTTTATAAAGAAACCACAAAGAAATAAACTATGAGGTTCAACCAAGTTCATTAACATTTCCATACATTTAACAGGTTTTCCTATCTCAGGATCAAAAATAACTGCAGAGGGCTGGGGATTTAACTCAATGGCATGGCACCTGCCTGGCAAGTGCAAGGTTATGAGTTTGATTCCTGGGAACGTAAAAAATATATATATATATATCACTGCAGAATATTTTTGAACTCTTCATCTACACTGATGAGATTTTAAATGTATCCCACAATTCTGTGAAACTTTGCTGTATATATTTTGTCTGTATTTGGTTGTAGATTTTTTCTGTTATATGAAATATTTTGTCAGAATTTCTGTGTCCTAAATATCTTTTTTTATTTTAAAAATAAAAGAAGGAAAATATTAACAAACAGACAACCATTTACAAAATAGCAAAAGAACAATACAAACAATAAAAAGATACAAAGTGGTAGGAAATTAACAATGGTTGTTGTATTACATACTGATATCTTCAAAGTGGTTACCCAGCAAAACAAATACAGACATGCAATATTGATCAATCAAGGAATCGTTAACTGTTTCAGCAAAGAAATAGAAGACAGTACTTCAACTATGTTATCTATCCTGTATATACATACATACAAAATTTCTCCTTCTTTCCCTTCTCTTTTCCCACATCACAGTTGCCCTTTACTCTTGAGCATTTTGCCTTCGTTTCACAATGTCTATCATACCTCCTACTTTTTATTCACTCTTTCAGGTTTTACACTAGTGAGACAATGTGGTACTTCCACATGAAGGTCTGATTTATTTCACTTATGATTATGGTCTTTAATTGTGACCATTTACCTATAAAAGCCTCGAGTTTATCTTTCTTTATAGCTGAGTAGTATTCCATTATATACAAGTACCACAATTTTTTATCCAATCCTCAGTGGATGGACATTTGGGTTGCTTCCACAATTTAGCAATTAAAAATTGTGCTGCTA
>NW_004955483.1:3638697-3639575 GCF_000276665.1 Chinchilla lanigera | reverse complement strand
GTTTGTCCAGTGAGTTTGTTTGGCCCCTTTATCAAAGATTGGGTGCCTGAGTGTGTTTCTGGTTGTGGCTCTTTCTTCCTGTCTCTTCCATTGATCCTCAGGTCTGTTTTTAGCTGGTACCAGGTTGATTTTATTACAGTAGCTTTATAGTATAATTTCAGGTCAGGGATTGTGACTCCAGCTTACTTGTCCTTGTTGCCCAGGATTGCTTTTGCTATTCTGGGTCTCTTCTGGCTGCAAATGAATTTAAGGAATATTTTCTTTAAATGTGTGAGGCATGCTAATGGCAGTTAAATAGGAATTGCATTAAATCTGTACAACAATTTTGGGAGTATGGCCATTTTCACAATGTTGGTTCTTCCTACCCATGAGCAAAGAATATTTTTCCATTTATTGAAATCCTCTTTGATCTCTTTTTGCAGAGTACTGTAGTTTTCACTGAATAGATCTTTTACTTCTTTTGTTGGATTGATTCCTAAATATTTCAGTTTCTTGGATGTTACTCTGAAATGTATGGTTTCATTAATTTCTCTCTCAGTCTGTTTGCTGTTTGTGTACAGGAATGCTATTGAATTTTGGGTGTTGACTTTGTATCCAGCTACTCTGCTAAATTTTTTGATTAATTCAAGGAGTGTTCTTGTGGAGTTTTTGGGGTCTTTCATGTAAAGTATCAGGTCATCTGCAAATAGTGATAGTTTTACTTCTTCCTTTCCTATCCTTATTCCTTTTATTTCTCTCTCTTGTCTAATTGCTATGGCTAATGGTTCCAGAACTATATTGAACAGGAGTGGTGAAACCAGATATCCTCCCCTTCTTCCTGATTTTAAAATAAAAGCTTTCAGTTTTTGTCCATTTAGAATGATGTTGGCTGTTGGATT
>NW_004955483.1:3636236-3637961 GCF_000276665.1 Chinchilla lanigera | reverse complement strand
GGAGTTCTTTCCTTCCTCTTTTTGATAAGGTTGGCTTGGGGTTTATCAATTTTATTTATTCTTTCAAAGAACCAATTCTTTGATTCATTTATTTTTTGGAGGGTTTTCTTTGTCTCAATTGCATTAATATCTGCTCTAATCTTTATAATCTCCTCCCTTCCTTGGGCTTTGGGCTTGACTTGTTCTTCTTTTTCTAAAAATTTAAGATGCATCATTAAGCTATTTATTTGTTCTCTTTCTGTTTTCTTTATGTGTGTGTTCACTGCTATAAATTTCCCTCTGAGGCCTGCTTTCATTGCATACCACTGTTTCCCGTAAGTTATGTTTACATTTTCATTTGTTTGTAGGTATTTTTTCATTTCTCCTTTAATTTCTTCTATGACCCATTGGTTGTTCAGGAGGTTGTTGTTTAATTTCCAAGTGTTTATGGAGTTTTTGGAGTTCCTTTTGTCATTAATTTCTAATTTCATTACACTGTGGTCATAATATGCATAATATGTGCAGAATAATTTCAATTCTTTTGCATTTCAACAGGCATGCTCTGTGGGCTAGAATGTGGTCTATTTTAGAGAAAGCCCCACGAACAGCTGAGAAAAATGTGTATGCTGATGCTGTGCAGTGGAACACTCTGTATGTATCTATGAAGTCCATTTGTTTGCAGCTTTGGTTCATATCTGTTTTTTCCTTGCTGGTTCTTTGTCCAGTTGACCTATCTCTTTGTGTCAATGGGGTGTTGAGGTCCCCTGTTACAATAGTGTTATTAATTATATAGGTTTTCTTGTCTATTAAGATTTGCCTTATATAGTTTGGAGCTCTGATATTTGGAGCATACATATCTATGATTGTTATCTCATCCTCTTGCAGTTTTCCCCTGACTAGTATGTAGTGACCTCCTTTACCTCTTTTGATTGTTGTTGGTTTGAAGTTTACACAGTCTGCAAACAGAATAGCTACACTTCTTTTTTTCTGGGTTCCTGCTGCATGAAGGATTGTTTTCCATCCTTTGACTTTCAGTCTATGGATTTTCCTTTGAGTAAAATGTGTTTCCTGTATACAGGATATTGTTGGATTTTGTTTTTTAATCCACTCTGCCAGTCTATTTCTTTTGACTGGTAAATTGAGGCCATTTACATTTATGGTAGTAACCAATATGTGTTGATTTTTCATTGTCATGTTATTTACTTGCGTTGGTGTCCTACTTTTTCTACCTATTTACTTGCTTGCTTTTCTTGATGTTTCCTTTCTATTGTTGTTCTTGAAAATGCAGTCAGATTTTTCTCTGTCTAGAATATCTTTTAGTACTCTTTGCAATGCTGGTTTGGCACTCATGAAGTTCTTCAGTTGTTTTTTGTCATGGAGATATTTTATTTTTCCGTTAAATTTGAGGGATAGTTTGGCAGGGTACATCAGTCTTGGTTGGAAGCTATTTTGTCTCAGGACCTGTAATACTTCTCTGCAAGCTCTCCTCCATTGGATGGTTTTTGTTGAGCAGTCTGCAGTGATTCTGATGAGCTTTCCTTTATAAGTAGTCTGTTTCTTTTCTTTAGCAGCTTTTAATATTCTGTTCTTTTGCTGGAGATCTGGAAACTTGACTGTTATATGTCTGCGTGTAGTTTTATTTTGGTTGTGGTTGACTGGAGTGCTATATACCTCATTTACCGATATATCAGGTTCTGTTTCCATACTTGGGAAATTTTCTGCTATTATTCCTGCAAATATTCTTTT
>NW_004955483.1:3616143-3635306 GCF_000276665.1 Chinchilla lanigera | reverse complement strand
CTGCAGGGTCAACAGTTTGTGGACATCTGATTCTGTTTCCAGTCAATTCTGGATGCGTACAGGAGCCAGATGCAGGCTGCACCAACAGCAATCACAGACTGTCCATGTCTGTGCCCTCCAGGAATTCGGGGCTCAAGTACAGCACAGACTTGAACTGCAGTACCAGCAGCTTTCAGAGTGCCTGCTCAGTCAGCACAGGGCAGGCGCAGGGAGAACCCACACTTGAACCCTGGTGAGGGCAGTACATGGGCCTTCTGAGTGAGGAACTCCTGTTGGCCACAGGTGCTCAGAGGGCAAAGACTCATACTGTAATTGTGGTGGAGTCCTGGGTTGCCTGCTCTGCCCCCAGGATCTAGATGGGAAATACCTGGCTCTCTCCACAGCTTTCAGCTGGGAACTGTGGTGGCAGTGGGTCACAGCCTGTCTGATTCTGCTTCTCTAGTCAGTTTAGAATGTGCACAGGAGCCAGAACCAGGCTGCTCAAACAGTAATCACAGACTTTGCATGCCTGTGATCTCCTAAATGTCATCTTTTCTAATATAGGGTTTACTTGATTTCCTTTCAACTAGAATATTCCATATATAAGGACATACACAAATATATACATATTTCCAGATTGTTTTCAAATATATTAATGTTTTAAATGTATACCTTGTCAGTAACACACAGCAGGATTTTTTATAATTCAAATTAAATCTTAAATAAAATGATTACATGTAATTATTCAAACAATTTAAGTAGTTTAAATCAAAATATTGTTGTTTTCTTGTGTTCTAATTTTTACACTTCCTCTCTCTCCCTCCCCTGCCCTACTTCTTTTCTTAAGAATGATATTTTGATTGCTTATCTCTTGCCTGGTTTGATTTTTCCCTTTCTGTATTAAATAATATGTTACATAAAACATATTATTAATCTATTAATATTTATACTTGAAAAATTGTAGTTCTTTAGCTACTCATACTACTTGGAGCTTAAAATTAACTAATTAATCAGAAACACCCAACCTATCATTCCCATAATGAAAAATACAAGGAATTTCCAATCACTAAGATCATTTCTGATTTACACACCATTCTCATCTAGTTAATGTTCTCAATTTGGGGAGAATACAACCCACTGGGCATTATTTGCTCGTTTTTCTTTAACTTAACACACATTTCTTTTAACTTATTTGATCACCATTCCTTTTTTATTTCACTCCTTTTGCCTAAGATAACTTGTTATCTCTGATAAGATATTTTCTTTATAACTACGTTTGCAAAAGCATTTTGGTGATAAGCTCTCATTTTGTAATTTATTTTTTAGTGTTTAAGATACTATTTTGCTTGAAAGGCAGTACTCTGATGTTGCATTTTTTCCACAGAGTGTCTATATTAAATTCTCTAGCCTGTTTCTTATCAATGAAATAGCTTCAGTGTTTTGTTTTCACTTTGCTTTCTTTTGGTTGCTTATGTATTTTCCATACTAAACTTGTGATTTGAATATTGGTGTATTTTACAAAATTATTCCCTTGCTATTGAATATATTCCTTTGCTACAGAATATCTATTTCATAAAAGGGAGGTAATTTTGCAGAACAATTCTCTTTTTAAGTAAAATACTGTTTAGGGACAGAGAGATAGCTCAGCAGCAGAGCATCTGCTTGGCAAGCCAAGGTTCTGAGTTTAATTTCTGGTACTAAAAAAAGAAGAAAAACCTATGTAAAACAAGAACAATCTAGTAGGAAAGTAAAGATAATGTATTTCATACTATATTTATATTATAACATTTACTAATTTGTCATCTGATTAAAAAATGGTAACTAACCAAATGACATAAAATGTGAATGATTTCCCTTGGAGGAATAAGTCCGTACCAATTTTAATCTGATCTATAAAGCCCCTCAGCTGACATACAATTTCATTTGTGTGTACATTTCTTTTTTTTATTTTAAGAAATAAAAGGAGGAAAACATATGAACGAACAGACATCCATTAACAAAATAGCATAAGAACAATGCAAACAAAACAGAGTTACAGACAAAATTGCAGGAAATTAACAATAATTGTTGTATTACTTATTGATATCTTCAAAGTGGTTTCTCAAGAAAACAAATAGAGACATACAAGATTGATCAAACTAGTAATCATTAACTGTTCCTTTCTGTAGAGCAATAGAAGACAGTAGTGCAACTATGTTAGCTATCCTGTATATACATACTTACATAATTTCCCCTTCTTTCCCTTCTTTCTTTCCACACCCTCATTTGTGTATTTCATTTTCCTTATGTGCACCAATATTTTGGGATTTCATCATAAAACAATTAAGAATCATTTTGGAGCTAAATAACTAATTACAAATTATAGAAGCAGATGTCTGCTAAGTATGATCAGTGCTAGGATTCTCCCCTTTTAAAATCATTTTTTGTTGTCGAGTTTATTATTTATAAATGAGGCTAACAGTTTTATTATAGATTTGTTGTCACAAAATTTTATACCCACCTTTCTAAGCCAAAATGTCCACTCAGGATAAGCCAAGGATGCTTTGATTTAAATGAATGGGTCCTTTAAAACACACACACCTGCACACATGCATGCACACACATGCATACATTTTTCTGTGATGAAATGATAACTTCTCAGTAAAAGAGGTACAAAGCTAAGAGAGATTGTATATATCATCTAGTTGAAACAACTCATTCTTCAGGAAATAAATGTACCTGAAACTGATGATATGATTGCAAGATGGGAATGCCAATTCACTTATTGGTGGTTGCATAATAGAACCCATTTCAGCCACACGGACCAGTTTCTATTTTCCCACAAATAACAAAGGAACAGATAATCTTATTAGTAGATGAGAAACAGCTACACTTGATCATGTTTGTGAATTCTCAGAATAGTCGTCCCTTGGTATCTGTTGTTAGAAAATTCACTGATGCTCAGATTTCGTACATGAAAATGACACCATATTTTTGTGTAACCTATGTACTTTCTTTGCATGATCTGAGTCATCTGTAGGTTCTTTTAAAATATGTACTCTAATATAAATGTTATGTAGACAATTGTCATATGTATTGCTTAGAGACTAATGACAGGAGCAAAAGTCCATACTTGTTCACTACAGATGTAATCTTTTTTATCAAATATTTTGAAAAAATATTGGCAGTTGGTTGAATATATGGTTGCAGAACTCACAAACCTGGATAGTCACCTGCCCTACTTTGCCTTCTATATTTTGATTTGAGTTGTTATTTGCTCTCAATATTGATGGTCTGAAAATGCTAAGCCTAAACTTCAGCAGGATTTGCTTGTCCTTTTTTTTTTATGACATCACTAACTCACTAGGAGGAAATGACTTCACCTGGCTGATCATATGTGTTAGAATGTGTAATGTAAAGTATGTATATGAATTTAAACATGTCCACTGGAAATCCAACACTGCAAATTAAATGCCTAACAAATTTCACATTGCCCATCAAATTGGAAGCTTAGAAACCTTATATGATCAATGTGGTTCATTATTGGAGGTAGGACAAAAATAGTACTAAAACTCACTTTGGGGCAATGTAGATTGTCTCCATATTTCAGGAGTGTAATTCTGAATACAGTACAAAAATCATTAAAAAATATACCCAAGAAGATTTTACCCCACAATTCTAAAGGAATGTTTCCTAAAAAGATTACATAAGACACAAAGTAAATATTTCTTCATTGTAGTTTAGCTTATAGTAGCAAATCATTAGAAATACCAAGAAAAGTTATCTCTATTTGATAATCTGAAACCATAATTGGGTTGCATAGAAATACAATGAATATTATTCTAGACATACATGTATTGACTTGAAATGAGCAAGAGTTAAGAAAGTATTAAGTGAAAATTTAGAGACAATACAGAGTTTCACTAGACAAGATGGTAGGAATTCATCAATGGTTTAAGAAATAAGCAAGGAGTTAAAAAAAAGAAGATAAATTATAACATCCAGACAATTATTTTTTTATTATAAAGAGAGTAGTAAAAAAAAACAATAGCAACATATTAACATCACAGACATAAACAAAGCAAAAACATTAAAAATGATACAGCATTTCAAAACAAAATTATAGTAGTTAACAGTGGTTGTTATATTACAGATTGTTATCTCAGATTACCAGATGTAAGATTGGGAGATTGTTCACAATCTCCCAATTGAGTTGAGACAGTATTACAAAGTAAGTACATTATTCCTCTATAGTTATAAAGTGAAATACAAATTTTTCTTCTAGACATTTTTCATGTCCCTAGAATTTGCTTTCTTATGTGAATTTCTTTCTCCATTTCCTGTGTCCATTGCTGCCATATTTTATGTCTGAGTTTAAAAATCATGAGATATTTGAATCTCTGTTATCTCTTCTTGATCATTACCAAAACATAAAGGTAGAAAAAGGAATGCCAATTTTTCAAATGAACCATTATCATTACAATAGAAGTTTTTGATTCTCACTTGCCTCTTCCAGACATTTAAACCTTTTTCTCAATTATCCATCTTATCAATATAATAATTTTATTTTCTATAAGGAGTGGTCTTAGGGAGACCATTAATTTAGTAATAAACAATTGGCACTTTAAAACATTATAAGACTATTCACACATTATATTCATTATTGTTACCATTGAGAGAGAAGTGTAGACAGTGATTGACATTGTTAATAACCTTGAACATCAGGAAATTAATTTCACAATTATATTCAGATTTCTAATAAGTGACATTGAATCAAAATGTTGCCTTTTCAGGGGCTGGGGATTTAGCTCAGCAGCAAAGTGCCTGCCTGGCAAGCGCAAGGTTGTGAGTTCGGTTCCCAATACTGGAGGAAAAAAAAAAAAAAAAAATTTGCCTTTTCCCCGTGAAGAATATTAGGCAACACCAAGTTACAAATCAAATTTCAGCTCAATAATTATCTTCAAGTTTTTGCTAGGACATGTAATCAGTGCTCAATATACTGCCATCACTGTATTTATACCCAAACTCTACACAGTGCTCTGCTAAATAGATTTTACTTCTTTTGATTAGAGATTTTGTAATACACTTTTGCTTAGAGCATTATAAGTTTCCCATTTTCATAAAGTGTTCATATATTCTTCAACTGCTCACCCTAAAAATGAATTTCTTCTAATAGAAACTCTTAGTTTAAGAGCTTAAAACATATTGCCTTAGATATTTTAAGGACTCTAAGTACAGAGTGAAGGTCAAATTTATTTGAAGAGTTTAATTTGGTTTTATTTTTTCAGCATTTCTCAGAAATAAACTTTAGTATATAAAATGTTTGTTAGGATCCTACACAAGAAGGAGTGCTGAGTTTCTTTAGAAATATTATTTGCTTTTTTAACCACTAAATACAAATCAAAATCTGTGGTACATAGGAATAAAACTATTTAAAGAACTTACACATACTTGTTTACAAATTTATAATGTATATGTATGAATTTACCTAATAAGTATAAACCTTAGTATTTCTAAGAATCCACATTTAAGTTACTAGAATGTAAGTATTGTTTTAGCAGAATTTTTGAGGAACTACGGACTGGGTAATTTAAGAAGGCAACAGATATAACTCAACTTTTGTTTTGTTTTGTTGGTTTTTTTTTTTCTTTTTTGTTAGTTTGTTTTTGTTTTTTTGTTTTTCTTCCAGTACCAGGAATTGAACTCATGAAGCTGCGCTTGCCAGGTAGGCGCTGTGCCACTGAGCTAAATCCCCAGTCCCTGTTGTTGTTTTCTTCCAGTACCAGGCATCAAACTCATGACCTTGCACTTGCCAGGCAGACACTGTGCTGCTGAGCTAAATCCCCAGCCCATAACTCAACTTTAATTCGCTTTCTTTCACTATAGGGACTACTTTCCCTTGAAATTATACATCAAATTAATTTATTTTGTCAGTGAGAAGTAATGACATATTTATCCCAGTCATCTGACCTTCATCAATTTCCTAAGTAGGATATATTGGCGTTATTAACATCTGCAGTTCTGTATGTCCAGTTATGAAAGAGGCTTAAATACAAACTCATGTATTCATTCACCTAGATATTCTTCTGTTCTTTCCTTTGTCTTATAGTTGAGTGTCCTTCATAACAGATGGTGGAGACATAAAAACAATAATGGCATTGCATCTCCTTTTTCAAAACTCAACTACTGGTGGGAAAATCCACCTCTGACAAGAGCCATAAAATAGTTTAAAAGGCAGGAGCAAAAGGGGATACCAGGAGAGCACAGAAGAGAGGTATGCCCAGATTGCACAAGAATTTCTTTTTCAGACAACCTAACTAAAGCCTACCAGGATTTGTGGGTTATGTGAAGGAATGGGCAATAATCTTTCTTAACACTTCCACAATAGCTCTTCTGAAAAATGATCCATGTAAAACCCCAGAGAATAGGACCACATACTAATAAAAATATGAATGTGTTATCCACAAAGGTGGCTAAGAATATATGACGTAATGATAAAGGGATGGTAATATTGCATGGACCTATCTATTCTAGCTTCCTGCTGCAAGCTATATCTGTATAGGCCAATCAACTTGAAATTTATCCCTAAATCTGAAAAAATACAGAGGTTAATAGAAAAAAAATGAGAATTTTCTAAAACACAGATTGTTTATATATTTGATCTAATGTGTCTCTTCTAGGATTTAATCCTTAACAGGTATTCAAAAGTATAAACAGTAATTTGTGTTGAATAATATTATAATATCAAATGTGGCAAGAAATCAATAGGAGAAAAACAATAAATAATCAGGATACAAAAGAAAATGTTAAAAAGCTAGAATTAATAAAGGAAAAATGAATCTTATATATTGTTTTACAAAAAAAGAAGGCAAATACTAAACTGTTTGATACAACCCAAAGATTTTCTACAATGAATATGTATTATTTTGATAGTCAAGAAATAGTATAACTTATTTTATTTCTCTATTCTATATTATTTCATTTCAACACATATGTTATATATATTTGGCAGGTGAGAATTCTACCACTGAATCACCAATGCCATGAATGTTATGTATATTTGGAAGGTATTCAGAAAAACTACTAATCATTCCTCTGCTACAGGTACCACTACTGATTATTTCGTTCTTAACTAGAGCTCCTGAAAGAGAACTCTTGCAGAATCTTGGCAGCAGCCCCTCCTCCATGCTCCCCTGGCACCTCTCTTTGCCTCAGTGATTTAAATCCTTCTTTAGTATAATAATAACTCAAAATATTTTACCGTATCTGGCTGAGTTCTTTACATAAGTTTGAGGCAGAGGGTGAGCTCTTGGTAGCTCCTGACATTATAGAAATCTCTAGAATGAGAAATATAGAATTGTTAATGTTATTGAGTATTATTCTTGTATTCAGCAGGTTTCCCCTTACTGGAACCAAATTAAGGAGGAATTGACTCAGAGTTTCAAGAGATTCATTCCATAATCACCTGACCCCAAAGGAGTAACATTAGGGCAAAATGGTGTGGCAGAACAAAGATGGTTAGTTCATGGCACCCTGGAAGCAGAGAGGGAAATAGTACTAGAGAGGAAGGAGCCAGAACAAGTTACATAGTATCCAAAATAACACCTCCATGACCCACACAATCTCAGAAGTGTGCTTTTTTAACTCCCAGGGCAAATCCCAAGCCTTTCAACTTGCCACTTAAGCTTTACTCTCAGACTGTCTGAAGGATACAGTGTTCACCCATAGAGTCTGTTATCATTTTTAGTCCCACAACATCAGCAGCATCTCCTTCAGCAGGTGATAGGTGTGCTCCTGTTCTGTTTAATGAGCTGTAGTTCAGAGATGTCAACTGACTCCCTGAGGTAAGATGGCTTTTGTATGACAGGCTGGAATTTGAAAGCAAAGTGTGTGGATCTGTTACTTGAACAATTAGAAAGAAAGTAAGAAATATGATGTTGCGCATCTCAATTATGAAGAAACTGAAGATGTTAGTCAGCAAAAAATGGAATGATCACATTGTCAAGTCTCCAAACTAGACACCCACCCAGCTAGGGGAGAACAACTCCCCAAGCAGATCTATTATTCACACCTGTAGCAGCACAACATTCAATAGGAAGCCAGCCGCTGCCCCATGCAGCTAGCCTGCAGAGAACTGATCCATGGAAAACCACAAGAGACATGCTGTTCCTACAAGCAAATTCCTCTACCCAACACCACCCTATCAGCTAGCCCTAGATCCCCTACTCAGAGACCCAAAATTTTATACCCTCTTCAGTAATGTCCCCCTCCCCTACCTAAACTCCCTTATAAAGCATACTCTTGCCGCATGTTTGGGGCCAATGGTCTTTTTGCCCTTGACACGACCAAACAAGTATGCAGTACAATCCTCCTACATTGCTTCAACTCTGCCTGCCTCTGTGGTTTCAGTTGTGCCTCAGTTAACCCTAACACACAGCTAATGTGTAACTTTAATGATATTGATGTTGATTTTTCAGAGCTATCTGTTTATGCTAAATCTCCTGCTTTTCTCCCCTCACAAGTTTATTACCCAGTGCTTGGGAGGCAATATTTGTTTGATCACCAGCAATGATATAGAGCAGACATGAAAGGAACAATAATCATGATGATCATGATCATTTTCCTATGTACCCTAATTATGAAATTTGAATAAGTAAATGTATTCCATTGTTGCTTTGCCCTGAGGTTCCAAAGGCTGGATCCATGCTTTTCACCTTACCAGGAGTCCTCATCTATTTCTTCTTTCAATACTTCTGTAGGGCCATCTTCACTTTACAAGGTGGTGTCATTATTGGCTCCAGATCTCTCTCACTATCATATTGTGAAGTCAAACATCAGCAATTTTTAAATATTTGTGCCTGGTCTGATTTTATAGCATGGTAAAATATATTTTTAATTGAACTAAAATGAGAAGAACAAAAAAACTCAAACAGCAATTTGTCTAGTACATTAGAAGTAAAACAACAGTGGAACATCAGCAGCAGTGACATTATGTGTCAGGCTCTCAATTATCTTCTCACTCTGTTCACCAGGAAAACAAAGCTTTCATAAGAAAGGTGACAACAACATACTGTGTCTGATAAATAAAAATAACGAGTTTCCTCTGCTTTGGTTGAAATGGGGGCATCTGCAACTCTAGTACCACTGAGGTGGAAAACCAGCAGTGCTTAGCTGGGTTTGGGTTGTGATGCTACATTTGTGATTTACTAGTGGCCTGCTGCAGACGGCAGTGCCTATAAATAAGTCCCCTTGTTCAGGATGCCACAGAATGTGCTCAAGCGGCTGGCAGAGGAAATATAAATATTGATCATCGTCACAATAACTGTAATTTATATTGGTATAAAGTCCTTTTTATGAAGCATTTAAATGACTCTGAATATTTCCCCCAGATTTGTCCTAATTCAAGTATAGACGTGACTCATGTTTATATCTGCAGTGTGAAAAATAATTAAGTGTATAAGAATAATATATATTTGAGGAAGATGTCTAGTTCTTCACAAAACAAATTGATTTGCTGGTACTTTGAAAATCTACTTGGCACTTATTTATAATGTTGTGGTATAGTCTATGCAAGTAGCAAATTATTTTCATTTCTTATTTAAGCCTGTGTGGTTCTTGTTCTCTTGGAGAGTATCCCATTAGTCTGTAGTTCGAAGCTTAATTGCATTTACTTATAAATATTGTACAAAACAAACTTTTCCATTTTCATGATTCTCATTTTGTTCACTTAACTCAATCTTTAAAGTATAATTAAACTTCAAAATAGCATTTTACAAAGCTGCACATTGTTCTCAATGGAGAGAATCGTATACGGACATTGTGCACATATTTCTGACTCTGCTCATTGACATCACTAATCTCCCATTCTCAGCATCTCACTAATATGCTTTAACATTCCCCAACCAACTGGCCAGCCTGGGCCTTGGCAATGCTCTTACATGTGTGCATTCTTTCTTCACAAGAAACTGTTTATTCATTTCCCCCTCTCATCTCTAGTCTCTCTTCCAGACATTCTTGTTCCTCTTTTTCTCCCCAAGTCTATATTCTCTTGATGATGACCCATGACTGCCAAAGTGCACAATGACCATGTACACCCCCTTATCGTTCTCACACAGGGTCTCCCAGCCACCTTCAACATAGGTCTGATGCTTCTTTTTTGATCCACCACTTTCTTTCTCTTCTGTGAGACACTCTTGGTTTTCGTCCTTTTTCTCTGTGATCTCCTTCTCTACATCCTTAGGGAATATCTTCTCTCAAAAAACTTCCTTATTGCTGTGTTGCCTCCAGGCCCTTCCTGGCTTCCATCTATCTACATGCTCCATTAAGGGACACTACATGATGGCATGACTTTAAAACCCTCTAAGGAGGTTTCAGACTCTTATATCCACAAGAGGTGATTGAAACATATAGTGAGTGTTTAAATTTTTTAAAACCAACTTATTACTATAAAAGACACATTGCTAAGAAAGACAGAATAAATGTGGTGAAAGTGAGGGGAAACATTTTGAGTACTTTGATAGGAACTAATAGAAATGTCTCTTATTGTGATAAATTTTTCAGTTTAAAATCTACCATAAATTTTGATAACACCTTCTTAATCAAAATATTAAAGCAATTTCTGACAAAAAATGCAATGTGTCTTCATTCACCTTATTCACCAGATCTGACACCATGAACTTCTGTCTTTGTCTCAAAGTAAAAATGACCATGAAAGGTCCATCTTTTGTATCAAGTCAGGACATTTAGGCAACTATGTCAGTACAACTAACTCAGGAAAGAGGGCTCCAGAGTTACCTCTGAAAATGGCAAGAATGATAAGATAAGTATGTTCCAAAAAGAGAAGTTTTCTTTGAGTGAGGGTAATTGTATTTTATTGCATTTTTCTTATAAACTTAAATATCCATAGTATGTTTTGATCATATCATATATATTTCCAGCTCTACTCTCCTCTTAGTTTGAGATTAACTTTATCAACAGCTTGATAACAACATAAGCTATTTACTTATGAAGCTGAACTCTTGCATTTACAACTTCTCTAAGCCTGTTCCTACTCATATCAGTAAATGAAAGTTACAAATCTGAGTTTTCTCACTCCAATATCCTTCCCACGAATGTTGTTAGAAAGAGTAGAATCTACTATCAAAATAAAAGTCAGGTTTTCCCACTCTGTTCTGATGTTACTATTCCAAGCCACGTCCCACTCACCAAACTCCCACAATTCCTACAGTCCCTCATTTACCTCCAACCACAATCTTCCCCTGCTCACTATTCCTATTGTAGCCAGTGAGCTTTTAATCTAACAAAATTTAAAATATAATATTTCCCATCAAGGTTCTTTGTTGGCTTTCCAAGTCTTTAAAATATAAATGATCCCACAAAGACTGGCTTTCCCTACACATGGTGTGCACTCTACCCTTTATCTACTCTCCGGATTCTCCGAAAGCCCTCCTTTATCTCATCACTCCAATGCTTCTTCTAGAGAGGAGTTTGAAGTTTCACGACACTCTTCCTTCTTTTCTTGGTCATCTTGTCTCAGTGCAGAGAAACCACCTTACTGAAGAATCCCCAAAGAAAACACATAAGTCTCATCTGCAAAGTTACCCATACACCCAATAGCAGGTAATGCTTCACTTAACATGGCACAATTTATCACAATACAAAAAGATATACATTCAATAGAAAGAATACTTTGAATTTTGATCTTATCCCAGGCCAGTGATAAGCAACACGAGCCTCTGTTTTTGATGCTGGGTGGAAGCAGTGAAATAGAGCCCCCAGTCAGCCCCAGGACCCTGAGACTAATAAGGGACACTATAGAGTAGTCTGTGTTGCTTAGTGATGATGCTTGATAGGCTAGGTGTATTAAATGCCATTTCCACTTGTGACACTTTCCATTCAAATGAGTTACTTTGGACATAACTCCACCACAAACTAAGGAACATATCTTATAATTCTGCTTACTTACTTTCTCACTTACCTGCTCTGCTTGCAATTATCTAGTATTGGTGTATTAGTTAATTAATTTATTCCTCTTCTAATGGGATGGTGCATATTTGAACTCCACCAGAATACAAACCATCTTACCTGCTTTGAAATACTTTTTATTCACCATGTAAAACATGCCTAGCACAAGGTAGATACTCAATAAATATTCATTGAATGAAGAGTAAGACTAACATGACCACATCCCATTCTATCTTAATATGTCAAATCACAAGTATTAAGAGAACTTGCAATAAGCAGCTGTTGGTAACTAAATAATGGCAGGTTATTCATTACCTTCTAAAGCATGAGCCAAATCTTGCTTATAACTTCATTTTTAAAATATCTTGGAAAATAGCCATGCCTATTGCCTGTGTTGATTTTAGTATTATAAAGTAAGAGCTGACTATCTGCTACATAAACTTGTCTCTTCTGGCTTATGAAACTCCAAGTATTTAGTAACTATCCCTTCATGGAAAATATATTGACCCCATCCCTAGAAAATCCTAGCATGATAATTACCTCACTCAAAAATATTCCTTAATTGAGTTTGAAAATGTAATAACCAAGCCAAAAACTTTACAGGACAATCTAACACATTCTAAGAAAGATCAAGACCAATGTCTGTTCTGTGTCTTGATCTCTTCATGTTTACTACCTGGAATTTACAGTCAGAAGAGGTGGATATAAGTGAGATATAGCCATTAACATTTTAACCTTCAGCAAGTCCTTGACATTTTCAATTTAAATTTTGTCATCTGTGAGATGAAAAGAACAATGTTTGGTTTGACTGACTGACTTCTTGTGAGGAAAGATGGAAGTGTCACATACATGTAGCTTCATATTTTTTAGACTTCATATTAAAACTTCCTGAGCATTTCTTAAATAATGCTTCTCTTCTAAAGTTTTTGCTCTACTCTGTTTCTCTTCTGGAGAAAGCTGTTTAGCAGAGGTTACTAGCATCAATTCAAAATATGACTTTCTTTTTTCCCACATCTAGCATACAATACTTTTGACCTTGGTAAGTTGATAATTTTTTGACCTTGATAAGTTGATCCCTTTGTCTGCTCCTTATTAATCAATTGAGAAAAATATTACAATAATAACAGTGGTCAAAGTCATGTTAAGTCATTCAATACTCTTAACAACATAATTACTGTTACTGACCTATTTTTGTATAATACAACTGGAGCAATTAAAAATTAATTAAATTGTCTAAAATCTCCAACACAATGCATAAAATACCATCCCAAACACAGTGGCTTTAAAAACCAACTGTTTTTATACTTGTATATTCCAGGTTCAGCAAGTCTACCAAGGGAGAAGAAGATTGACCATCTCCCTGTCCCACATATCTGGAACATCCTTTTAGCACACCAGAATTTATGAATCTGGCTTATTACAGTTAATTTGGATGCTTCATTGTTCATGTATCTGGTGACTGGGCTAGGATGACTTAAAGTCTTAGTTCATTCAGTGCTTTTGTACTAGCCTTGTGAGGTCATGTCACATCATTTCCTTACATTCTCTGCCTTTGACTGAGGTACAGTGGGTGATGGTGGTTGGGGTGTGGTGGAGAGATAGAATTATGCCTCTTCGTGAGGATTTGGAAAGTGTGGTAGATAAACACACCTGTCAACATGACTGGCCTGAGAGCTACTTAGTGTATGAAGAAAGCACACTGCGGGTGTGTCTGGGTACAACATGAGGGCTGACTTTTGATTCTTCGCTTCTTCCTCTCTAGAATGCTTTCCCTATGCTCTGCTCTCAAGCTTCATGAAGCTAACATGTTGGCTCCACTTCATTCTTTCATCATGATGTTTCTGTGTTGGAACCATCAGCCATGAACTGAACCCTCTAAAACCATGAGCTAAAGTAAACCACTCCTTATTTAAATTGTATTTGGTGGTAGTGAAACTGTGTCACCTTACCAAGAAGCAAGTGAAATGAGGGTCATACAGGAGGACATGACCTGAGGCTCTCAAGACTTACTTTCCTACAAAAAATACCATGAGCCTATTTGTAAAAAAGTAAAGGACAGGTGAAAATAAGAAAAATTAAGGAATGCAGAAAGGGTCCTAAAAAAGTGTACTTGAAGCCCTGGGGCAGTCTGGCTCACAGCTAGTTATGCTCTTGAACTCCCAACTCACCTGGACTAATTTGTCCATGAGTGAAGTTTCTAATTATTTGTAATCATAAAACTCCCTAACTGGGATATTTATTTGTCAAATCGTATTGATTGCCCCTGGATTCAAGCAAAAGTTTCTTATTTATTTTCTGGTGTCTTTAGACCCATAAGGAAATCACTAATATCTCAAAATTAAAGAGCAATTACTTGGCTTACCATTACAGTTTTAGTGTAAGTAACATTCTCTTATTTTAAAAGTTATAATTCTACTTTTTCTAACTCAGTGTTTTTAAAAATGTATAAAAGTGCTCACCAATAGCTATGATAAGCCATTGCCAAATCTTTGAATCTTCAGATAAATCCAGTGACAAACAGGGAACAAAAGCATGAGGTACTTACATTATGAAACTTTGATACAACAAAGTTATCCTCATAAGACAGTCATGCTGACTAATTAGCTTATTTTTAGGAGGACATAAAATAATTTGGATTTTTTTATACTTTGAAGAATCCTACTTTTGAATTCTCTAACTTTATTTTAAATTTTGGCTTTTTGTTTTGTTTTGGGTTTGAGGAATTGAACTCAGGACCTTGTGTTTGCAAGACAGGCACTTATGGCACTGTGCTATATCCCAGCCCCCTACTTTAAATTTTGGAATCTTATTTAATATAGACTTACTCTGTACATTGCAAGAACCTACATAGCAGAGACTTGAGGCACATTAATTCATTCAATATTCTTAACATCACAATAAAGTCAGGATATTATTATCCCATTTTTGTATAAACATCTTGAGTCAATGAAAAGTGAAATAAAAGTTAAAAGTTAAATAACTTGCCCAAGATCAGTGATCCAATACATAACAAATCATCCCAAGCACAGTGGCTTCAAAAAGAAATTACATTTTATAACAGTGCATTCTGAGGTTAAAGTATTCTGACAGGACAGAGAAGAATGACGCACATCTTTATTCCAAAATGTCTGGGGCTTCCAGTTAGCAGAGCTGAATTTCTAGGTCAGAAGTGGACGACACACAACGAAAACAAAAAATCATATATTGTGAAAACTTTCCCAATTATGTGGCATATGTTTTGGTAGAACACAATGTATATTATGAGGATTGGTATCTTAAAATCTGTATTTGGCATATAGTAGGAAAAGTTCAATTTTTCTCAGATTCTTCTTTTGGGATCCCAAAGAATAATTATATGAGCCTCTTTAAAAATGCTTATAAATTTTTAATTGTTCAGCAGTAACCCAACCATACATCATACTACATATTTCCTGGATTCCTTAGAAGACAGCTGTGATAATACTTATTATGAAATTGTAGTGGAGAAAGTTCTTCAATTGAAAGAAATAATCTAGAACAGTGATTGCACACCTACCACATAGACACACCAGCAGGCTGTTTATTATTACTGAAATCTCTAAAATGTTCACCCTCACTGCTCTAGAAAATAAAGGGAGAATATTGCATGAACGTGAGAAGAAACGACTATGGGGAATGCATAACATTTGAGAGCTGCTTCCTCAATAAGAGGCTTAAGGAGAATAATAGGACGTACTGTTGAATGAGAAAATTGAGGCCCGAGCATAGGGCTTTGAATACAGGAATAAAATGTTTAGAATCAGGGAAATGTTGTCATAGTTTTCTCCCATAGTCCATTGTCATGGCAAATATTGTGGCATTTCAAAACAATTACCAGAACAGAGTGTTATCTGTTTTGTTCAAAGACATAATTGCAGGCAAAGTAAATCATGGATTTTTATTTTCTTCTCTGAGTCTAAAAGGGATTCAGTATTATAACATCACTGATGTGGATAAATGGCACTCTGATTGCTTTTTATCTCAGAGAACCCTTTTTTCTAGTCTCTCAGCATTGTACTTAAAAATAACATAGAACTAGGGGCTTAAACAATAAAAATTTACTTCCTCATAGTTCTAGAGTCAGAAAGTCTGAGATGGAGGTGTTGGGTTGGAAGGGAAGGGGAAAGGACACAGAGAGAGCACTATTTCTGTATAATCACATTTGGAGCCAGAGTCCTTTAGGGTTAGTCACTATTTAATTCATTGCAACATTCTTCAGAATTATTGGTTATTGAGGGCCCCAGAAAGGTTACATCAGTTGTGGCTATATCAATTTGTACTTATTATACTATAAATTAAAATTGAGGAATTTTAAAAACAATAGAGTGTACATTTCATTAGCTGCCTGGAAAACTACTCATGAGAAAATAGAAGGCAATAAGGAAGATATCATTTTAGTATCATTATAAAACTAA
This sequence comes from Chinchilla lanigera, assembly GCF_000276665.1. Classification (NCBI taxonomy): domain Eukaryota; kingdom Metazoa; phylum Chordata; class Mammalia; order Rodentia; family Chinchillidae; genus Chinchilla; species Chinchilla lanigera. The sequence goes on along the minus strand of NW_004955483.1, from coordinate 3,618,951 downwards.
TGTTGATCTCACAGGTGTGTTAGGGATTCTCAGGGGTCACTCCCCAAGAAAAAGTTTTTTGAAAACCACTTATTGGGATTTTCTTTAAATGCTAAGACGAAGCCATTAGAAAAGACTTTTTCTAAGAAGAAGCTATTAGAAAAGCCTTTTTCTCCTTCCCTAGGAGCTGTCTCAGAATGTAAGAATCTTTGTATTAAAGGTTAGAAACTACATAGCCATCCCAGGCCAATCCCCTTCCTGCATCCTACCGTCTCTGTCTACACACAAGAGCACAAAGCAGGTGTAAATTTTTATTCCTGCCCCTATCTGACTGCTCTTCTCTTAGAACAAATCAACTTTGCTGCTCTGCTCAGGGGCCAGACAAAAGATAGACAGATATTGATTTTACTGGAATAGCAGAATATTTATGCCCAATCTTCTCTTTCCACATCACACTTATAATTTTTAAAGCATTTGTGCACATGCATGCACACTCACGCATCCGGTCTTGATTGTCAAACAGCAAAGCATTCCTAGAAACCATTTTCATATGAAAAGATCCCTGTAGCATTGGAATTTGAATTCTCAAAACCCACACTAGCTTCCATAATAGTTTATTCCTTGTAGTACTGACTTCAAAGTGAGTTTTCATATTGAATATCCTTGAATGTTTGACTACCAAAGATTTGATCTTATCTTCTTACAATTTTACATTATCTTTATATGTTTCATCCAATATGAGGAACTTAAATGCTTAGGATAGAGCTTCAATTTAGATTAGTTTCTTGTTAGAAATATATTGATGTTTTGAATAATCATGAAATATTCTAAAGATAGAACTCCAAACTAAGAGAAAAAAATCTTTCAGCATTCTGATATGCAAAAAAGTACATACCACCTATGTATTTTAGAATTTTAACATTATGTTTATCTTTTAAAGGTCTAGTAAAGAGGATAAAATTTACATTTTGACAACTGGAGTCAAAACTAATGTCAAAAATCTGAGGCAAAATTGGTTCTATAAATATTTAGCAGAACATGGGTTAAGGAAGATGCTAGTTCTCATTATAGAAGAGCCCCAAATACATAATTATAATTATTTATACTTTCCTTTTTAGCATAAATATTAAGATAAGTGATTCCCCAAGCAAGTTTTATGATTATATCTTTAATAAAAAATAACTTTCATGTACTTAATTGTTGAACATCAACCAAAAGCATCTATCACCTTGAGAAAGATAAATATAAATTGTAGATTTTCAGTAGTAAGACCCTAGGCATTCAAAATCATGTTTGTCTTCTTCCACAGGTTAGAGAATATAACTGCTGTAGTATAATATTGTGTAATACAAATTACAGATTTTTTTTACATTTTCAGAAAACAATGGTATGTATATCAGTTTGAGATATTTTCTCAAATAAGAGAAATGCTACACTAAGAAAACTATGGTCTTTGTGGTTGGAAAATGAAAAACTTAGACTATAATCACTATCAATTTTCTTTATTTTCCCCTATCAAATTTTCCTGCTTAACTACTTCAGAAAAAAATCTATTTTTACTTTCTAACTTTCTTTTCCTTTCTAACATGCATCCTGTTTGGTGAAGGAAGTAAATGCTCAATGGTTCTTTGATTCCTCTTGCTCATTTTAAATTACTGAGAAATTATAAAAATCCCTGAAAATTCAGAATTACCTTGATTTCTTATACCTTGGAAGAACTAGTAATATATTATGGTTTGATATGTTCTACTGAGCAATGTGCTATACTCGCAAATATCATATTGCAGCATTAATTTTAATGACAGAATGAGGAAAATAAATAAACAAGGTCATTTTCCTCATGGTTGCAGAAGAATATCGAGTTCACAGAGATCTGATATATCAATAGGGGAAGGCAGTTCTGAATGCTAAATCAAATTATCCCTTTTCCTGTTGGGATTTCAACATCTGCCTCTGTGTAGATTGATTAGAGTAAAGCAGGCCATCAGAGGCTCTTTGTCTGTGTTTGACTGGGTGAAACAGCTGACAAGTGGCCATCAGATTACCCGCAGAGGGGCAGCTGTGAGATAGGAGTTTGACAGCTGACTTCATTACAATTCCTGGGCTACAGACTGCGATGGATTTGTCCTTTAATTGAGCTGGGCCAGAGAACTGCCCAGAGAGGAAATGGGAGGGAAAATGGTTGGGTACTGATAACACAGCAGAAAAGGTAGCAAGTGAATCCCACTCTGTGATAGAACAGATAGTATCAGAGCAAGCTTGGGAAGCAATGCTATGGTATGTTGGGTGTTTCAATCACATTAATTGAAATTGCCCTAACTCACCTATTAGAATGTCTGAGAAAAAATTTTTTTTATTAATCATGATTTTTTTTTTCTTATGAGGCTATGTTCTGCTTTAAAAATAGTCTAATAATATTTACTATTGTTACCCTTGCAATATATTTGTGAACGTCATAGAGCAACAGAAGTGTCTTTGCAAGTACATGAGCAATTAGGATGTTTATGTGTGAAAAACAAAGTTTACTGTGGCTAATAAGATTCTGGAAGAGTTTCTGACAGAAAAAATAAAACAAAGAAAAAACAAACTGCAGATTATTGAATTACATGGTTTACTATGATTCAGTATGCATAGATATATTCTGGAATGTAAAATACCATAAGGTCAAATATACATTAGTAAAATCTTGCAATCTGAAATATCAAAAGCAATTAGATTTAATAAGACATGCAAGTCTAAATAATCCACTGTTTTACACTAAAATAATGACAAAATTGTGCATAATGTGAAACTATTTTACATTTTTAGTTTTGGAAAATAACTGTCATA
>NW_004955483.1:3590701-3609792 GCF_000276665.1 Chinchilla lanigera | reverse complement strand
TTCTTTTGCTGGTACATCTCTCTCAGTTCACAGCAAAAGTCACGATGAAATTATCACCAAAATGTGCAACAGTCACAAATAAAATAATATTATAAATGCTTTTTTGTTATTTATATTATCATTGTATTTGTATTTTATGTTCTTTATTATACAATTAATTGAATAAATTAACTAATAATATTATGTCCATTACATTTTATTGACATTTTCAACTTCCTTTATCACAAAATTTTGTGGGTTCATTACAGGTATAAACTCTTCAAATCTATTATTGCTTGCTGTTCTATGATTGTAAAATCAAAAATGCAAAGGTTAAATAGTAAGCAATCAAAGGAATATCTTGATAATTCAACACTGATAATTGTTTAGAGAATCATAGAGTTGTATGCACTCAAACACTTAATCATCTGCTCAAGGAAATTATTTATTTCTGGAGGTCAAAATCATTATGGAGGTGGGACACATACTAGGCCTCACAGCCTGTGAACAGAGAATGGAAAAATGTGATGTCTGCTTTATTGAGGTCAATAATTGAATACTATTGTTAAGATCTTCCTAGAAATACAATACTTAATTGGTAAAGGACGTGCTTTTATTTTAGTGATAAGAAATATAGACTCTGAACGAAGGTGTCCATGAGAAAACCCTGATTCTTCCAACTACTATGCCAAGTTTCTTAGACAAGTCACTTTTAGATCTCTTTCTATTGGTTTTCCCTTCTGTAAATTTAGTAGCCTAATATCATCTGCCTTTGCAATACTAATTGGTGTGTGTATGTATGTAGCATGAATGTGAGATGATCGATTGAACCATGTATAACTTTGAATGCATACGTAAAGTAAGCCAAATATCCAAGGAAGCTTTAGCTCATCTTATCTTTCTTCTTACCTCAGGAGCCTGTTGCATTTTATTTTAATGTCTTAAGATGCATAAATAAATAATTAGTACAAAATGTTCATATGAAAATAACATCCAGTAAGAAATTTTGCAAAATTACCTACATATCTTACTTGAGTAAATAAACATTAAAGAAGTAAAATTTTAGGTTGAAACAATTAATTCTAAAGGCAGTTTTCTGACATTTCTCCTGAATCTTTTTCAAGGTTCTATTCTTTTCTTGCACTGTTTTACAGGTTTACTATCATCTTTATACTCAGAGTAAAATATTGAAAAAACAGTGAAAATACAGTAAAGTCAGCCATGTTGACAAAATTATGTCTATTTTGTGGGTGTGTGTTGGGAATTGAACTCAGGACTTTGTGCTTGCCAGGCAAGCATTGTATCACTGAGCTGTATCCCCGGCACCAAAGTTATAGCTTTGATACGACTATAATAACAACATTGCCAGACATGAGGTTTGGATCTATTGTACTCCTTTATTTCAGTTTTGCTCTTGGAATTTAGATCCATGGTGTTTTCTGCTACTAGCAATTGAATATCTTAGTTTCTTGACCTCAATCAAACATAAGTTTTAGCCAATAATATTTTTGTTTTACATCCTCAAAGCTTCTTAAGTCAATTAGTCAATGAGTGAGCTATGCTATTTTTATTATTTCATAAAATAGTAGTGATTAATATATTGACCCTCAAGATATAAATTAACTCTTAAAAACCTGAAGTCATTCTGCCCTTCCCCTAGAAAAGACAAAACAGTAATCTCCTAAAAGACCATCAATTATGTCACAGGATAATGCTATCTGAAACCATCAACCATAGAATTTTCATGCTATAATTTTCATGCATATAAGATGAGATGTATTTTCCTACATACTCTAAAGCACTAATAATATTTTACAATGTAAGTGTGTCCATTATACACAGGTGACTACATTAGATTATGTGAATATCACACATTGTATTTCCTTACCAAATAAAATAATGGACTTAAATACTGACCATCAATATTGCATTGATTTGGTTAGGCACACTAAATGTCTTGTGGTTCAAGTATCGCTTTACATGTTACATGATTTATCTTCATACAGCAGAAAAGTGTACACATTATGACCAAGATTTCTATCTTTTATACCCCAATCTCTGTTTAAAATCATACCCTTATGGGATTTAACATATCATTTTATAGGGTTTTCTCCTTTTTCTCTGGGGTTCTGTAGACTCAATTTGTATTTGTGTGCATAGTTTGTCATGATAAATATACCATATACTTTTGAAAATAATGTGTACATGTGTCTGTACATGTGTAATGTAAAATAATGTGTACATGTAATGTAAAATAATGTGTACAAGTAATGTAAAATAATGTGTACATGTGTCATAAGTCACTGAATTAGTCAAGTTTAATTTAATTTAAAAACTTACTGCCTCAGCCTGCCAGAGTGTAGGAGTATAGGCTTGTACCACCATAGCCAACTAAAAAGAAGGCATTTATACTATAAATATCAATGAAGACAATTTTAGTGCTATAGTACTAATTTATCGACTGATTCTTTTTCTCCAGGTGTTGTATCAAGAGACAAAAGTGTCATGTTAACATCTCTAATTATATTTGTGAAATTGCTGTAAGTTCCTGCTTCATAGATATGAATGTATTTACTCCTGATAAATTATAAAGCATCCCCTAGGTTGAAACTGCACCTCACTGGTAGTGTGCCTGTCTAGCAAGTGTGAGGCCTTGAGTTCAATGCCAAGCAACACACATGCACACATACACAGAAGCATGCATACATATGCATGTGCACAAGCACACAAGCCTTTAGCAAAGGAAATAGTTAAATATTAATCTTTTAACAGCTAGGTTATCATAGGTACTGTAGCCTTCTTTGGCTTATAAACATGAGAACCTTTTTCCCATTGACTTACTTTCAATATCTGTTTTTATACTTCGAGAGAAACTCATGTAGATTACAGTTAAGTCGTCTGTGTGTGTTCTACTTTATTGATCCAATAATCACTATTAATTGGAGTGCTTATTCATTAATATTTAATATAATTATTGACATATTTGTAATTTAGGTCTTTCTTTTTTGTTATTGGTTTTCTACTTGTCTCTTCTATATTTTACTTTTTGCATTGTGCATTTCTTTGGATTATTTTAGTATTTTTAGGTTTCCATTGTAATATGCTTTATTGACTTTTAGCTTCTTGACCATTCATAGCAATATTTAGTGGCTTCTTTTGCAGTTATAGAATATATTCATGATTTTTCTATTTAACATTATTATGTCATTTAACATAAAAGTGCAGAACTTCTAGCCATCTTATATCTAAAATATAATATATATGTCACATGTATAAAATTATAAACCCCATAGATATCATAGTAATGTTTGTTTCAAATAATTCCACATTTTTTGCAGAGAAGGAGAGGAAAAAGCATTTTATATCTACATATTTAGTATAGTCAATGTTTTTATACCTTCTTCAAGATCTGAGTTACTATTGCTTATCATTTCTATTTAGCCTGAAGAATTTCTTTAACATTTTTTATAGTGCTAGTCTACTGGAAATAAATAACCTACTTTTCTTTTTCGCTGAAAATGCTTTATTTGACCTTCATTCTTGAAAGGTACTTTCACTGGTTATCAAATTTATAGTTTTTTTAATCTTTACTTTTAAGTTATTTCACTGCTTTACTTTCTGTAGCCTTTTTTCTGAGGAGAAATTAGTATTAATTCAAATTGTTTCTCTGCAATTACTAGGCCATTTTGTTTTACCTACTTTCAACTTCTTTTACGTATCTTTAGTACATTTAGTTTTTATTAGAGTGTCTTAGTCATGGTTCTCTTTACTTTATCCTGGTCAATGTTTCCAAAATGTCATGACTTTTGAATTAAGTATTTTACCAAATTAGAAACATGTTGGATGGTATTTCTTCAAATATATTGTCTTTTCCATTCTCCTTCGTGTATTTTTCTGGTACTCCAAAATCTTTCATGTTACAAATTTTGATAAAGTTCCACACATTCTTGATGCTTTTCCCCAGTTTTTAAATTCTGCTCATATCTTAATCTATCTTCAAGTTCAATGACTAGACTCTGATTCATATGTTTTGGACTGATGTTCTGTTTGTTTGTTTATGGAGCTGAACTTTTCACTAGTGCCTTTCACATTCTAAGTTTGTATTTCATCATTGAGCTACTTTAGTACTGACATTATTTGCTAAGAGTTTCCTTTTTAAAATTTTCAATTGTTTTATTTTACATAATGTCTATTTGATTCTTTATCATAGTCTATATTTCTTTGCTAATATTTCCTGTCTTTTAAGCTCTACAAGCATAAAATATTCTACATTCTTAAATATTTATATGATTCCTGTTCAATATAGTTCTTTGTTAATTCTAACAAATGGATTATCTCAGGATTGTCATATTTTCTATGGAGGAAAATATTTTTGCTTGTTCATATTTAGATTGATTTTTAGATTACATTTTAATATGATTATATTATAAGATCTTAGGACGTGGTTTGATTTCTAAATATATAAATTTTGCACTGTTTAATGTTTTAGGATGCAACTAACTTTTAGAAATTCATCTGGAAATTTTCTGCATGAAATCTCATTTTAATTTCATCTTTCCGCCTTTGTTGAAATATATCATGAGCTTCAGGAGCAAATCAGAGGTTTAGGAAGAGTTTACACAGAGAAATTTGGTCTTTTTTCTCTTGTTTCACATATACTCAATCGCTATCACTTTTAAGTAGATATTAATTACCTCAAATTCTATATTCTGGTTCCTCAAGGCACAGAAATCTCAAGTTTTCTCAAAATATTTGAAATTTCAACCAGACAAGACTATTTCAGCTTCCTGAGCTGGCTACCTAGTTCCCTAATCCAGTTACCTTTTCCCCAAATATTTATCAGTAAATGGAGCTCAAGAAAGACTCTCTCTCTCTGTAGGTAGTGGGAATGTTACACATCCAAATATCCATGATCCAGAGGATACGTGATGCATACTGTAGTTTTTAATTTCAAAAAATAAAAAAGCCTCTACAGAAACTAATGCAACTGAAGAAGGTATTGACCTATTTTAAGATATTTTTGTATTGAACTCTTTTCCATCTCTCAAGATTGTTCAGTAAATATTGCAAGGTTCTGCATCACAGAAGACATATAGCCTTTCTTACACAAAGGCTGAACTCTTAGTATGGAATGAAATTAGAGTCATGTTTTCTGATTGTAGTGACGTTCTGAACCAATTAGCCACAGCACGTTTCCTAGCAATTTTGCTGATAATGGAATATTGAGACCAGATCACTAAAAGTAGAAGTTGAACATATCATCACAGAAAAAAATAGAGTGATTAGGGAAGATGAAATTAATTTTAAAAATGAGATTAATAATATATGGGAAAATAAATGGTTATGAAGATATCTAGTACTCTTAGCCATCTCATTCTGAAACTTTTATTTAGTGCATAAGCTATTAAAATGTTGACTAAAGATTTTATATATATATATATATATGCAGTATATGTTTTCTCTAATAAAATATATACAATACTTGAGGTTTTTAAAGAATGTGTATTTCCATGTGCATCGTGATTTTAGTTGAATATTTTTACAGCAAGATGTATGGTAGGAAGGAAATTTCACTAATGTCGTTCTTTTCTGTGGCCTCTTCCTTATTCATGCCATTCTAATCTATCAGTCTTCATGCATAGTTTAAAGACTAAGGTTTAGTTCCTCGCTAATACCATTTTCATTTTTATTATTTAATCAATGTGAATTTTTATTAGACTGACTAGATTTTAACAACAGTTTGTCTGGCTTTCATAATAAGTCTTCATCACTGTGGGGCGTTGTGGACCACTATCAGATCAGTAGGTGGGGCACAGGTCGGTTATTAATTATCTTATAAATAATGCATGTTCACTTACACAGTTTCTGTCAATACTGAAAATTTTTTGTAAAGGAAAGTGGAAGTTACCCAGCCAGTGAGTAAGAAAAAGTAAGTTGACACAAGAAAGGTGCTGAATTCTTAATCTCCCAGTGGTTAAAAATATGTGCTAAGTGTTGGAACACCCTAGGCAAATTTTTCTATTACATTTTTTATGTATAAATACTGAACTTCAGATTTGAAAGCATGTCTAGTGGATGGTTTTCCTGCAAACTGTACCAAGAACTTACATCTACCTAAAAATTTAATTCTCTGAATTTTATTTAATGTAAATCAAAGTAGAGTTCAATGTGACTGATTCTCACTCATCATAAATGAAATATATGTTGGAGTAATTAGCAGAAAATTAAATCATATAAAGCTAAATCATAAAAAAATTATGAATCCTTTCAGATATAACTTTAGACATAATCATTTTCTTACTCATGTTACCCAAGTAAATAATTAACAAACATCAAATTTTGTGCTTTTCTGCATGATACTTTTATGGATGATTTTGATCCTGAAAACATTGCCAAAAAAAAGTCACTGGGGTATTTTTCTATGTTATTATCCACAAATTTTAAAATTTTGTTTTGTGTTTAAGAGCTATTTGTTACCAATGAATATCTTTCAATTTATTTAAATGTTATTTGATTTCTTTCTTCAGACTTTTATAGATTTCTTCTGATATGAAAAGGATCTTCCCTACAAATATTTGTGTGTGTGTATGTGTGTGTGTGTGTGCGCGCGTGCATGCATGCACACACATGCGTGTCTGACTATTTTGGTGACAGTGTAAATGCAATCACATTTAAAATATTAAAATTCAATTTCACATTGTTGCTATATAAAGAAACAATTGACTTTATTTACAGTAACTGTCTAATCCTTAATGTTGCTACAATCACCTATCCATTATAATGGGTGCTTGAGGGGGAAGAAATTATTTGGGATTTTTTCTGTAAACAATCATGTCATCTATGTACTAAGACTGTCCACGTCCATAGCACACTTTCATGTAGTACTATACTTTGCCTAACTAGTAAAAATAATATAATGTTATATATAATAAGATACAATATGTTGATAACTACTCCAAGTTTTTCCTCCTATTGCATGTATTTATACCTTTTATAATTGTCCCACAGTTCTAGGATATTCTGTCCCACTTTTTATCTCCTTTCTTCTCTTTGCCATTCAATTTCGAAAATGTTTATTGATCCATCTGCTGTTTTCAGCTTACTGAAGATTGCTTCAAAGACATTCTTTATTTCTATTTCAGCAGTTATGCTTCCAGCATTTCTTTCTGATTCTGTTACAGAGTTGATCTCTGCTTCTATGACCCACCTGTTCTTAATGCTGTTCCTGTTTCCACTAGATCCCAAACTATATTAATTACAGTTATTTAAAATTTCTAGACTGATAATTCCCAAATCTCCAGTGTAATCTGTCTGGTTCTAAGAGTAATGTGTTCTGTGCCTTGTCTCTTTGGCTTACTTTTTTTTGCCGTTTAGAGTAACTTGTAGTTTTCTGTTGCAAACCAGACCAAATGTACTGCGTAATACTGGGATGAAACTTCACCATGGAGATTTGTGTTTATCCTGCTAAGAGCTGGACTGTGTTCACTGCTCTCTGTAGCTATAATCTACTATCTTTATTTTATCTCCTTGGTGTCTTCATATTTCTTTAGAATCTCATTCTTTAAAATAGTCTTAGTTTACAGCTCCCAGAACCAGAAGCCACAGTGATCATGCAGGAGCTCTGTGGTGGGAAAATAAGGGACAAGTGAAATTTTGAATAAACTTATGGTCAGATCTCTGATTTTTAATGGGATTTTGTTCTTGGGACATAATCTTCACAAGCATTCTTTGGGTTTTTTTTTTAAACCATCTTTTTTTAAAATGCAAGGCTTAGGAAACTAAATTTAGGTAATTTCTATTTCCCCAAGCCATATAAGGATCTGACAAAGTCGTTTTCTCTCTGGATAGGTTTTTATTTTAAAGAGTGCTTTGGATAATGTTTAAATTTTTACATTTCTTCTTTGGTTGTTTGAAATGGTTACATTTTTCCATCCTGCTGCAGGTTTTTCTCACACTCCTACCATGCGAGCTTTGTGGGGCCTCGGGAAGGAAAATCTGTTAATGGGCATTCTTCCTTGTGCTGGTGCTCAGGAGCTTCGCAGTACCATCCTAGCCCATATTTGCACTACAGCAAGTGAGTGTAATGACCACGTAAGAATCCTTCAAATTCCTGGCTCCAGAGGCTGCATCTTCAGGACAAAAAGTTTGCATTCTCTAGATTTGTCATCTTGGTGGATTTCAGAGGGGTAGTTTGCTTAGATATCTCCATTTTCCTGGATCTAAGAAAAGTCATTGTTCTGTGTTTATGATTTATTTTTTTCTTATTTTAAGTTGGAAGAGAATGACCTCCAGTCTTTTCAGATATGATGGTAGAAGCTAGGATTTGAACATTTTAAGTTATTTTTTCAATATGAATTCTAAAATTAAATTGTTTGTGTCACAAAATTCTGAATTGTGTTCAAGAGTTACAGGTGTAAAGCCTTGCTTTTAATCTCAGTTCAGTTACCTCTTAATTGTGTCTTTTTGGAAGATTAATTTCTTTTATTTTACTTATCTATGAGAGAGAGAGAGACATTGGTAGTAGGAATGGCAGTGATTTTCAGAAAAGATTCTCAAATAATGTAAAACATGGTAATAACAGCTTTAACTTATTTTCATTAGCAAATTTTTATGCTATATGAAGAAATGCTGTAGTGTAACACTTATCACAGGTGTGTGATTTAAAATCATTTACACTTGACTTTAGTCCTAGTTTCCATGTACTATTGAATAGTTTATCAATTGCTCCCCATCTCTGCTTTTGTCTCTGCATAAAAAGACCAATAATTTCAATACTGAGATAGTCGTAAGAACAAATGCATTCTGTACATAAAGAGCTGGGCACAGTGCCTCTAATTTAGCACTTGAAACTGCTTCTTATTTGTTTTAGTAAAAACAGTAACTTGACTTTTGTCCATATTGGGACCCAGCTTTTGTGTCCCGCTGAGGTCAATGATCAGTTCATAAGATCCAAAACAATGTCTCAATTTCTTCTCACATTTATTCCTGTGTCATTTCCGTTTGGGCAGTACAATGTTCAGTGGTAGAAAATCTGCTTACATTATACTTGTAAAACATTTATTCATAAATTCAGCTCATATTCAAAGAATTCCCATTGCATGAATCTCAAGTAAGGATTCACCATATACAAATTGATGTTTTATGTTCTTAGAAAAATCAATGAAATATTTTATATACTTAGAAACAATTCTCCTCTATTTTTAAAACTTGGTATTCTGTAGTTAAAAAGCAAGTTCCTTTCTATTTAGTTTGCTTAGTATTTCCATTAAAAGACATTCTGATCAGGAACTTCAGAGAGATTGATATGTTTGTGGAGTAAACAATGAATAATTAAATAAAGATGTTTTGTGCAGAATCCAGTGATTTTTCAATGTCACTGTCTGTCAAGTATGTACCTTCATTAAAAACGTATGTGCTTCATGGTTACACATCAGTGAATAGTTAATGCCACACAAATAGCTAACAGATAAATGTATACCTATGTTTTATATCTTTCATTATAGTAAAATGTATAACAAAATTTACTATATTTATCATTTCTAAGTGCAGTTTATTAATGTTAAATATCAGCAGTTGTTTCTTATTATAAAGAGAATAAAAAACAATAAAATTACCAAAGCTTTTTCATTCTATAAAACTGAATCTTTGTACTTAATGATAAATGAAACTTCTTCACGCTTTCCCTGAGCCCCTGAAAAACCATCTTATTCACTATTTCTATGAATTTTTGTGCCTTGGGTACCTCATATGAGTGTCATCATACATTATTTGTATTTTTCTAAGTGGCTTATTTCAAGTACCCAGCATTCAAATTTATTCCATATATAGACATATTTCATTTATCCATATCTTTACCTCTTGGTAGTTATAAATAGCACTGCTATGAACATAGATGTAAAAATATTTATTTTATTCAAGATCCTTCTTTTAATAATGTTGGCTATATGCCTAGAATTAGAATTTTTGGGTCTGATGGTAATTCTATTTTTAATTTTCTGAGAATCTGTATTAGTGGTCACACTATTTTACATCTCACTAGGAGTGATTAAGGGTTCCAGTTCCTCACTTCTTTAGCAATATTTATTCTTTTATGTTTATTGTGGCCACTGAATGGATAAAAGGTATAATATATTAGGGTTTTGATTTCTATTTTTCTAATGGTTAGTGGTGTTCAAGAGCCTCTCCTGAACTCATTGGTCATTTGTTTATCATCTTTATTTCACAGAGAAAGCATAAGTTTATTTCCACCACTTATCTAATACACTGTAATTTATGGCCATTCCTTTGAAAATTAAATCATTCCCTTCAGTTTTAATGCACAGATCACAATTAGTAGTTTTTCTTCAAACATCAAGTTTCTGCCATTATCTGTCACTTCCCTAATTTATTATTATCTTCATTGTACCAATCATTACAAATAAATACTGAATATGACAGATATGTTCTCAGGAATATGCAAATTCATTTTCATCTCAAAGAGATTGTATATTTATAAGTAGAATTATTATTTCATAGAACATATTTAAGATCTGAATTCAAATTATATCTCAATCTGTAAACATAAATACTACAGATACTATGAAAATAGTCACACAGTGCTAATACCTAAAAGGTGTCTACTACAACATGTTTTCATGTACTTAGAACTGGAAAGCTTGACTTTCATACATCAAGAATATTTTTATAAAATACACTCGATTTCCTGATATCTTACTTACTTAAGAACTTATGTGCATGTTATAAATTTAGCTGTGTGATTCTCTGAGCACAATTCAAAAATTAATCTCCTAAATCTTTCATGTAGATTTTGTGCTTTCGTTGTTTTCCTCCTGGTACTTTTGAATATATTTTATTTAAAAAGGCCAAATATATTGATTAAATTTATTTTAAGAAGTTGAAACAAATAAAGGACAATGGCCTTAGACTGCTCATAGAATTAAGCTTAGGAATTACTTATGGGACATACAAAAATATATCTATTCCACGTAGCTTGTTGTAGCAACACATTTCTCTGACTTCACATCCATGCCTAGACAGGGATATTAAATAATTAAATGAAGCAGAGGGGAAAATACAATTTTTGTTTATGAATGGGTCAGTTTTGCCTGTGAATGTAAACCAAAAATGTGTGGCAGCTATACTACACTCTTACTCAGAGACAATCTTGTAATGGTGTTAGAAATTCTTGACAGTTAGCAGAGTAGAAATAATACACCTCATCATCCCTTTTAGATAGAGAGAGGAATGACCTGTGGTTAGGATATAGGGATGGCTTACAAATGACTTAGATGACTAATCCAAACGTTGGAGAAAAGATTGGAAAATAATAGAAAATAATGTTCAAAAGAAGAAGCAAATAGATAATGCTTGAAGAATGAGCAGAAAGTATGACAGTTTTTCTATGACATGTTAATACCCAAAAGCTCACATAGACTGCATAAAAAGGTCTCAAAATCTGAGAGAAAATACTGTTCAGGGGTTGACATCAGACAAATTCTGGGATCACTCCTGCCCTGGCTGGAATGATGCACACAGATGAAGTGGACACTGTAGCAGAGTTGCATGCTATGTATATGGGCTCATTAACATGAGCCCTCATGTACCAAAGATGACCTATGTCTTGTGCATATTCTGTTACTGAATGTTTTAGAAGCAAGGTCTAGATTGGGTCTCACAGTAGAATGCAACATTTATTCCTTGAAGGAAATTGACAATGTTTATTTCATTGTCTTCGATTTCATTCTGGGGTTCATTTTCAGATATCACTTTGTTTCCAATACCAATGTTTACTAACATGAGTCAAATGCAATATCATGGGGGGCTGGGGATTTAGCTCAGCGGCAAAGCCCCTGCCTGGCAAGCGCAAGGTCGTGAGTTCGGTTCCCGGTACCGGAGAAAAACCAAATGCAATATTGTGGTAGGCTAAGTAACCCATGATTTAGTAAATGAAGAATGATATTGGGCCCCCAATCAAGAAATTCACTAGTTATATCAAATCCTGGACACCCAGAAGCTGACTTAGTCAAGTAGAAGAATGGTCTTTTACAGGTCTGATAGACATGACAACTTAGAGGAAATACTCTGTGAAAATAGTGTCATCCCACTTGACAGAGTATGCATATTGATCAAAAACTCTACATGGCTCTGTGTTCTACATACAAAAGTTCATGGATCTAGGAGCCCAGGAATTAAAAGTTTCCTACAACTCACTAACAGCCACCAGAGGAAGCTATGATTTCCCTATCCTTGAAATTCTGGGATGTGGACTGTCAGAAATCTTGGTTATTAAGACAGTACTTTCAAGAGGGACAAAGCAAAAACTCTATGTCATTAAAAGTTTTGTCTGTATTATGGACATGCTGGGATGTCTTTTGTATCTAGGAGGCTAACAGCTATTATCATTATTTTGGTAGAACCAATCAACCCAGAGCAGCATGATGAGGCAAAGTAATTATTACAAGTTGTTGTAGAGACTAATATGTGAAACTCAGGTGATCTGCTGGACTCTCCTGAAGCTGTCTTGCCCAACTGTGGCTTTATACATGGGCAGTCACAGAAGCTTCATTTTGAGGTTGTAAGGTGAGCAAGGACTCAGACTGCTCCAGGATGTGCATAGGATTTGGATCAGCAGGTAATTCTCCCAACATCAGCAGAAAGAGTAGCCTAGAGGATGGAGTGTCTGGAACAGATAGCAGAGATGGAAAACTATGAGAGTCGGATATGGTCCTGGAAATAACTACAGCAGTAAGGAATGCAATTTTCCTTTCACCATTCCACTCAGGAACAAAAACCTCTGACATTTCTTGGGGAAATCTTTCCCAAATGTAGGAAAAGTAAGCTAGATTAATTGTTGTAGATATACACGTATGCCATCCAGATAGCTTTTTAGGAAAAATTTCTGCTAAGCTATTTGGAGAGAGGTCAGCACATAGTCTCCACTCCAGACACCTTCCTCCCTTGGGGTTCCACACATTGCAGACCTATCCGTCAAGCAGGGGTAGGGTATAGGAATGACTGGTCCTGGATGAGCATGCTAATGGGCCACTGTTGCTCTGCAGTGCCCTCACGAGGCTGATCGTGGCTTTATGGGCCCTGCAATGCAGTTCTGACTTTCTGTTCCCCATCTTGCTACCTTACCCTATTCCTATATGTTTAGACCTGGTGAATAATTTGCATCTCAGCTCTACCTCAAGACTTGCTTTTTGGAAACTAAACTTTCCAACACCACTGCTTTTGAGGGAGGCATGAGGGTAGAGAAAGTCCTGTACAATGTTTAGCCTGTGGTTAAATCTGCACTACCTCTTAGACTATGTGGCTAAGGCGATCTAATGCGGTTAGAGTGATCAGTGGTAGCTGGGATTCTGCTTGATTATCATTTAACTCTCTGGTAGCAGAATCATAGCATAGAACCCAAAGATTTTAGAGAAAGAGCATTGAGATTATGACAAGGAACTACGTGCTGTTTGACCAAATAGTTTCTGGTACATTCTACTTTCATAGAGAATGAGCATCTGACCATGAAAGGGGAGATGAACATAGCATTGGGGTTTTTTTTATCACAATCTGAAAATAATTAGATCTAGTGAGTCAACAGACCAAGCAGATGCAGGAATACTCTGTTGTATGACACACTTGATAATTGGGCTCTGGTCCAAACAAATCTAGAGGGCACAAAGAATTATGTGAACAGGTGGCCCAGCATCCCATGCTGACTGTTTTTGTTGTATTGACTCTTCCTTCTAATTTACATCTATAGCCCCATCAGGGGCTGCAAACAACTGTGGAACAAAGAGAACAGCTCCACTGCTTGATACATTTTGGTTAGTAGGAAATGAACTTCTGTAAGTTTACCACCCCATCCATGTTGGCTCCACTACAGTAAGTGCACTTTAGTTCTTACACTGAACTGTATAGAAAGAGCAATGGATGGAGATACGGAAAGACATAGACTCCCAGACAGTAAGTAATATATTTGCTCATTGATCAGTGTCCTAGAAGAAGCAAAATTGAAAGATGGAAGATCAGGAAACTTGGTAAAAGATTGTGTGTGTGTGTGTGTGTGTGTGTGTGTGTGTGTGTAAGAGAAAGACAGAGAGCGGGACAGAGGGAGAAAGAAGAGGGGGAGAATGAGATAACTTTCATGATGAGAACTAATGAATTATTTGAGGGCAGGCTGATTATGTCAGATGACTTATAGCTGAAGAGTTAGAGATTCCACTCTGCACAAATCAATATCAATACCAGATATTTTCTGCCCCTTAAAGATTTGCAGTCATCATCATGTGAAGATTACAGAAGCCAAAATTAACATGAGATCCCATGTGACACTGAGTCAAACATGATGAGCAAGATGTGACACCATCACTCTACATTTCCATTAAGGCGGTGTGAACAATAGCTCTAAAATAGCCAATGTGAACAACGGCTATACAGTCTTTTATGGGAACAATGCTCTGTAGAGTTGCAGTATTATCCTTACACATTCAGCTCATATATCTGACCTGTTTTGAAAACTTGGAATACCTATAGCATAACCCCAGAGGCTAGAATACAAGTGTCTGAGAACCAAGAAATGAAAGTAGACTCATTGTCAATTGCAGAGACTCATTTCTGTAATTTATGTCTCCCATTTATGCAACTGACATTCTGGGGGAGTAGGATTCTTGTCTCTTATGTATGAAAGTGGAAAAGAAATAACATTTTTGCCCGTACGTACAAAGGTTTAATTCTAAAGTGAAGATACAAGAAACTATCTGCTATTTGGTGTATCTTACTCCAACGTACAGCCAGGCAAAAAAAGAATTTTTGTGAAAAAGATTACTCGTATACTATGATAATGGAAGAGTAATGGCCCTAATTTTCTGCCCACAACATGAATAGAAAAAGGGATATTAAGGACCAAGGAGATTTCTGAGACTACATGTCTGATAATACCTGGAAAGAGACATTTGCAACAAGAAGGAATTACCTGCTTCTGTGAAGGCCGAAGGCGATTGCCTCCAGGGTGGGGTCTCGGAGGAATGCTTTGTGCTTTTCTCTTATCTCTTCTCAACTGCTTTTGGCTTTTGTTTCATTCTGTTTTGTTTTGTGACTTATTTGTAAAACTATGAGAAGAAGAAAAGGTAACACTGATGGGTACAGCGTGGTTTCCTATGGCTTTCTTGGGCAAAGTTTGATTATTTTTAAAATCATGAAGAGTGAGTTATTTATAAGTTTTTGCACCCTGTTAGGAGATTTTACCGAAGAATCAAATATGAAGACTCATACAATCGGAAAGCCTGTGCAATGATCCCTTGGATAGCCAACAACTGATTTTACTCCTAAAAAATAATATTTAGGAATAAACGTGAGAAATTAGACAGTGGTTTTCGTATGTCTGACTCTTTTGTTCATCTGGTTTAACCCTCATAAGTTACCTGGCTATACGAGTCCCGGGCCAGCTTTCAGATATATTCTATGTGAATTTTCTTCCTGGAGTTCTGCAGTAAGAAAAGCCATCTCCACTAGCATCGTTTTTGAGGAATCTGCAGCTATTAGATAGTTTTTCGCAGTATCTTTGTAGCAAAATGTGAACATTTTAGGACTATTGAAATCATAACTTTGAATACATTATACAATTATGATTTAAGCTCTGCTATAAGCTCATTACATTGGAATGGGAAGGGCAGACCATTGGCTTAGGTCGTCCACTTGAGATCATGGTCAGAGGAGTGATGCTTGCCAGAAATTTTAGGAAGACATAATATCCACACATCACTCCACCCTTCTCTACAAGAAAAAATAAAGCAATGCAAGGCCGATATCCTTCCTCCTTTCCCCATAGTCGGGGCAGCACCAACAACTTGGAGTAGACCAGGTTGCTAAGTTTTATGTCTGAATGTCCAAAGAGGCAGCACAGGTCAGAGGTGAGATACAGCATCTTGCAGCCTAGTTCAAGAAGTGATTTTTCATGTGGCATTCTCCCTGTACTAGAATTGACTGTTACTAAATTCAAAAAACATTGTGAAGTCTAACTGCTGAGATACTTAAAAGCATGTCCTCTAGGAAGCTGGAGGACATCCTTATTTATCTTGAAATAAAAACTTGAATTAGAGCTAAAAATAGTCTTCTATTCAAGTTATTATAAAATTTAATTTGTTGCTGTAATTTGCTAGGAATATTTAACAATATGTGTGCAGCACTTGTAAAAATATTTTTATTATAATTATTAGTTTCTTAGAAGACAGACATAGAAACTCAGACTAAACATCAAAAACATTGTTTTAAATCCAGCCATCATTAAATAACTCTTCCCTGATTTTCTTTAAACATTTTTTAACAAAAATTACAGCCATGGACAGAACAGCTAGAATCTTACAGAAAGAATACAACTAACATAAAATCCTCACTCCCTCTATAGCTCTATAGAATAAATATCATTCAAAACATATATCTATTCTTTTCTTGCTTTCTTTTTAAGGCATTTTATTAAAATGTAATTGATCTGAAATAAACTGTATGTTTAAAGTGCACATTTTGATGAGATCTGACATTTATTTACATATGTACTAATCCATGAATACAATATATATATATAATCATAAGCACAATCAATATAATTAATGTATCCTATCACTCCAGAAAGTTTCCATTATAATTCATTATGCCTGTAATTCATAATGCCTCTTTCCTTTTCAATAACTGTGCCCTTCTTTTATCCCCAGGCAGCTGCTGATCTGCTTTCTTTCACTACAGATTACCTTGCACTTTTCAGGGCTAAACGTAAATGGAAACATACAAGTTACACGTATTTTCCTCATTTAATTTCTTTACTCAGATTAATACTTAGGGATTTGAGTCAAGTTTTTGATTGTCACAACAGAAGTTGCCGTGAACATTTGTGGACAAGTATTTGTATGGCCTCATACTTTCATTTCTCTCGGGAATTTTTCCAGAAGAATAGGTAAGTTGTGTGATAGTTGAAATTTTAAAAGAACCTGCCAGATTATTTTTCAAAATGTTTTATCATTTTACATGGACTACAGCAATGTGTGAGATTTCTAGTTAATGTAAATCTACTCAGCCCTTTCTATGTAAATTTATTTTTATGTTAGAGATTCTAATACATTTTAGTGATACCTGATTTCAGTTTTAATTAGCTTTTCTCTAATTACTTAACTATGTTGGACATTTTCATGTCCTCATCTGCCCTTTGTAGGTTTTCTTTGCTGAAATGTTTGCTCAAATCTTTGTCCTTTTTGTGAAATTTAACTGTTTTTTCCAGTTGGGTTTAGAAAGTTCTGCACATGTTCTCCTTATAGTTCTTTTAGTGGACATATTTTTTACAAATAAATTCTTCCTTTATTTGGATTGTGATTTAATTTACTTCATAGTATTCATAGAGCAAAAGATAAATAATAGGAAAGAAGGAGAAAGATATTTGCAGAAAGGAAAGGAACCAAGATATGGGTGGGGGAGGAAGAGGAAGAGGATGAAAAAAATTAAAACTTGTTCTGTACATGGACCAACCCCCATGAGAGTAACCCCCATGAGAGTAACTGTTATATACTGCCAATGTGCACTAATAAAATTGAAAACTAGATAATAAAAAGGGAGATAAGAGCAAAAGTTCAAAACTGTGATAAAGCTCAGTTAATGAATTCGTCCTCATGGATGATAGTTTTGGTTCTGTTTTAATTTTTTTTCTAACCAAAGCTATAGGCTATTCTTCTGTGTTTATTTTCTAGAAGGTTTACAGGTTTAGGTTTATATTTGGATCTATGATCCAATGTGATTTATTTTTAGTATGCTTTAAATACCATTTTCCAGCACCATTTAAAAAATACTTTCCCACTGAATTACATTTTCACCTTTGGCAAACATCCATTTGCCATACACATTTTGGTCCATTTCTGGGAGTCTCTGTTCTCTCCTATTATTTACTTGTTTATCTTGATGCTCATACCACTTACATGATGACCCTAACTTTAAATTAAGACTTGAAAGTAGCCATTTGTAGTCTTTTGATTATGTTTACTTTTTAAATTTTTTAGTGACACTTCTTGTATCTTTGAATAACTGTATGAAACTTAAAATTAGTTTATCAGTTGTTACAACATAAATCACTTCTGGCTTGATTTGGATTACCTTAACCTTTAGAACTCTACTCAGGCAATTTCACAACTCATTTACCACTTTAAGTGAATAGTAAACTTCAGTTTCTGGAACAGATGAATATAATAGAGCAGCACAAAAAACAATATATTGGATGCAAAAGAATGTAAAGTAAAAATAAAGTTGCTTAACTGAGATTACTGTAGATGGTAAACTAATTGGAATGATCGGGAAAAAAGTCTAAAATTACTAATATCAAGAATGCAACAAGTGTTATCAATATTAATCTTACAAATATTAAAGGAATAATAAGACATTTTCATGAACAATTTTGTGCAAGTAAATTTTAAGGAAATCAGATAATTTACTGAAATGTACAAGAAACCAGGGAAAATTTATTAATGAAACATACATTGAAAAGCCCTGGATCTAATATTGAAACTGCATACATAGCTAAAACTCTTCCATAGAAAACTTTGGGTCCAGATATGACCAACATTTCATCTTACCAAATATTCAAATCAGAAATTGTACTAGTAAAAATAGATACACTACAAAGAATTTACAGCTGCTATAAACAAATGCTTTGACAAAATTTTGTTATCCATAGGCGCAAAATACTGTTTATACTTCTCCGTCTATATTTCTCAATTGAATATGATGTTAGGAAAGGATTTTCCTAAATATCCTTCATGAAACAGAATTATTGGTGTAGTTCTTGACAAAAGTGGATGCTGAATCTACATTGATGATCACACAAGTCTTCCTTTTCAGTCTTTTAATGTACTGATTTATGCTTATTTTCAAATGTTAAACAAACCATGCAATCTAAAGATAACCTCGTTAGTGTTTTAACTTCTTTGTCTTTTCTGTCTCTCTTTCCACACTCTGTCTCTTGCTCTACTCCCAGCACACTCGGACTTATGCAGTGATCCCATTTGTAAATATTTTGTCAAAGCATTTGTTTATAGCAGCTGTAAATTCTTTGTAATGTATCTATTTTTTTTTTTTTTTTTTTT
>NW_004955483.1:3468508-3590601 GCF_000276665.1 Chinchilla lanigera | reverse complement strand
AGCCCCTGTAATGTATCTATTTTTACTAGTACAATTTCTGATTTAAATATTTGGTAAGATGAAATATAGATTGTATCTGGACCTAGAGTTTCCTGTGGAAGAGTTTTAGCTAAGTATGCAGTTTCATACTAGTAAGTATGCAGTTTAGACTAGGGGCTATTTAATGTATGTTTCGTTAATAAAGTTTCCTTAGTTGCTTTTACATTTAAAAAAATTATTTGATTTCCTTAAAATGTACTTGCACAAAATTGTTCATGAAAATGCCTTATTATTCCTTTAATATTTGTGAGATTAATATTGATAACACTTGTAACAGTCTTGATATTGGCAATTTTTACTTTTTTTTCCCTAATTATTCTAATTAGTTTACCATCTACAATCATCTTAGTTAAGCAACTTTATCTTTACTTTTCTTTTTTTTTTTGCATCCAATATATTGTTTTTTTGTGCTGCTCTATTACATTCATCTCTTCCAGAAACTGAAGTTTAATTTGCTCCTCTTTTTCTATTCACTTAAAGTGGCAAATGAGGTCTTTTCCATCATTTTCTTTTTCTATTACAGGTATATAAATATTTCCAGAAATATTTTCTGAGTGACATCCAACATATTTTGAAATATTATCTTCATTTTTATTCAGTGAAAAATACTTTCTATTTTCCTTTTCCTTCTTCTTGCCATTTGAGTTATTTGGAATTAAATTCTTTAGTTTCAAGTTATCCTTCAGTTTCAAATTAGAGAGTATTTTAGTATTTTTCTGTTACTTCTTTTCTATATTATTATTTCCTTTTGATTAGAGAAAATATTTTGTATGATCTGAGACATAATAAATATAGCAAGATTCATTTTGTGGCCCAGGATATGGTCTTTTTGATAATCATCATGCAGTTGAAAGTAATGGGTAGAATGTTCTCTAAATATTAACCCAATCTGTTTGATAGTATTTCATTTGGATGGAGTATTTCATAAATACTTGCTTACTACAATTTATAATATTCAAATAATCTTCATATTTGATTCCTCTTTTTATCCACTTGCTCAAGCAAATACTGAAATTTCTATATTGTGAATTTCTGTATTTCTTTTTTCTTTTTTACTGGCTTTTAATTTATGTTTTGAACATCTTTTGTTAGTTGCATAGGTGTAGAGAATTTTTATGTCTTTTGGTAAAGTGACCCTTTGTTTACTATAAAATAAGTTATGCTTGCTTTACTCTGACATAAACATTGTTTGATAGTAATGTAGTCTCTTCACATTACATTGTTGGGGTACAATTATTTTTTCCATTTTAAAGGATTAATTTATTTGTGCATCTGTATATTAAATGCATTTTTAAGAAAGCCCAGTTGCGTCTCATTATTTTATCTAATATGAAAATCTCTTCATTTCAATTAGCCTATTTATAACATTTTCTTTTTGTTTAACTTTAATATCATTACTTTTAATTAAATGCAATTGTTATTTCCTGTTGTATGGAGAATGCTTTTGTTGCCAAATATAAGAATTTCTTTCTTGTTTTAGATTCAGAATATAATTTGTATTATTCTAAAAGCTTTTAGTTTTAAATTTTATGTTTTCTTCTGTTATTAATTTTGAGTTAATTTTTGCAACATGAAACTTAGGCTGAGGGTCACATTTTTCACTGTGGATAACCAATTTCTTCACACAATTTGTTATAAAGATTATATAGTCTAAATTGAATTTCTTTTGCACTTTTTTCAAAAAGAAATTGGACAACACGTTATTGGCATAGATATAGACATATAGACAGACTGATAGAACAGAATATAGACGCTAGAATTTAACACATGCAGCAGTAGCCAACTTACTTTCATCAAAGATGAAAGAACACATATTGGAGAAAGGACAGCTTTCTCAATAAATGGTGCTGGGACAATTGGATAGATAAATGGAAAAAAACCCAAGAAACAAGACTTCTGTTCCACACCAGTTATAAAAATCATCTCAGAATGGATTAGAGATACAAATGTAAGCCTTGAAACTATGAAACAACTACAGTAAAAAAAGGAAAGAGAAAAAGTAGAGGGAGCTCTTCTGGGCATCGGAATGGGCAAAGATTTTTCTTAATACAAGATTCCAAAAGCACAGGAAGAAAAGTAAAACTAGACAAATGGAATGAAATCAAACTAAAAAGCTATTCGTAATCACTTTAATAACTCGTTTTGTCTCTGAGCACATGTATGTTGGCATTGAGCACTACTAATTTAGCCTAAGACACTGGACATTATGGATACTTTTACAAGGGGAACACTACTGTGCTCATTAAATATGATTAACTTATCAATAACTACTGAGTTAAGGAAGTTGATAAAGGGGATGAAAAGAGACACTTCTTGCATCCTTCTTTTACCCATTTACTTATGAACTCATTCTATTGTGTAAAGATTAATTGTGTTTCTTTCTTTTGCCTAGAGGTATATCAAAGTGTGAAGTATATAAAAAATATCCTAGGCTGGGTAAATCCATACTGGTTTATCATTCATGCCTATTAAGTTGTTTCTCAGCATCATTGCACATTCAGTAGATATGTTCTTTTGCTTTACAGTTAGTCAGGGACATATTTAACATATACATTCAAAATGTATTTATTTAAAATGCAATGTGGGTACTGGGGATATTGCTCAGTACTAGTGTTTGCTTAGTACACATGAGACCCTGGGTTCTTTTTTTTTTTTGGTTTTTCTCCGGTACCGGGAACCGAACTCACGACCTTGCGCTTGCCAGGCAGGCGCTTTTGCCGCTGAGCTAAATCCCCAGCCCCTGAGCTAAATCCCCAGCTCCGACCCTGGGTTCTTCTGCCCACTGCAAAAACTGAAAAAGTAAATAAAACTCAAAACAATATATATTATGATTGTGGTAAGAATGCAAATATTGAGAAGTAAAGGATAACTCAGGAATGATCTAACTCAACACCTGTACTGCTAAACTTCAGATAGTTTACAAAAAATAGATTGTATAGTTAGGCAGCTTGGTTATAACCTGAATCCATTATTAATTTTTCTAAACTCCATGTATCTTAGCAAGATTAATTTAGTCTCCCTTAGCCTCAATATCCTCATCTATACAATAGGTGTATGATTTCTCGAGGCACGAATGCTACGTAGAATGTAGGAGCACAAAGCTAACCAAATGTTACATACACGCTAATTACTATCAGTGAACTATGGGGAGAGGTACCACAATTTGAACTCAGGTATCTGATACAGCCTTAAGGAAAGAAACTGGCTCCAAATCTACCTATGAACATGAAGCAATAACTATAAACAAGACTTTCTATATTAGATAGAAATTATTAAAGTACTTAATTGATTAATGTTCTTCATAATTTGCTTTCTCTTTGTGAAAGAACTTTATCTCCCTGCAACATGGAAGTCAGGTGTAACCACATGATTTGCTTTGACCTATGAAGTATAAATGTGAACTGTGAATGGATCTATCATTTACAGCTTTCTTCAAGAAGCCTTAGGAAAACTGCGTCATTTTCCTTTTTCTTTATTTTATTCATAAGTCTAGTACTACCCAGTAGGGGCTGAACCTTGTAGCTTAAAAGTACTTAATTGTGGTGTAAAAGTTTAGCAGTAAACTAATCATGACAGTATAGAGGCTACGAAAAACAACCTTTCTTCTAAACTTTTGAAATTTGGGGGAATATGTGAATATAAAATAATATAGTAAAACATAATAAATAAAATAAATTATATATTTTTGTCAGTTATGGTATGAATCATTGTCCTCCAGAGAAAAAATTTTAGATAGATAGAGATAACATACATGTGTACAATTATGTATATGTGGAGAGAGAGATTAACTGTAAGTAATTAGATCAAATATATGTGAAGGCTAAGAAGTCCAGCCTAAGAAAAGCCTGTGTTGTAGTTCCACTCAAAGTCTGAAGGTCTGAGAAGAAGAGAACCAGTTGTATGACTCTGATTCTAAAAGCAGGACATTAATGTCTCAGGTCAAAGACAGGCACTCAGAGAATAGCTCTCTCTTATTTAGGCTTTTATTCTTACTTTGATCAACCACAGACTGAATGACGAACTATATGAGTGAGGACAATCTGGCTTCTTCAGGCTATAGATTCAAATGCTTACAAACATCCTAACAAAAACATTCTGAAATAACGTTTAACCAAATATCTGGACACTTTTTGACCCTGTCAGCTTGATGCATGAGGTGAATCATCACAAATGTTTTACCGTTTCTTTTTAAGACACCAATGTCTACAAAACCTGCCAAATAAATGTTTGAGTGTTCTGAATTTTATGTGGAAATTCTGTTTGTAAGGAGCTAATCTTATGGAGTCAAGAGAAAATATGAGTGAGTAATTTTTTTTTCAACTTTCATCCCAGATGTTTGGCAACATACAGGCAGAATAAAATATAGATGATCTTGAAATGAAATTAACAGAATTGTAGACTGATCAGGGAACATGACTTAAAAATGAAAGAACCATGAAATGTCTTCCCAAGGGTATGTTTTTACTTATTTACTAAGAACCCTCTAGCTTATCATTTGGTCAGAGGAAAGATTCAGTCAGTGTTAACTGACTAAAAATATTGGTCACATAACTACCAATAAAAAAATGCTATGATTGAGGCTTTTCCAACACTGAATATTATTTAATTTAAAAAATGGTGAATACATTATTGATGAAGGTGTATTAAAAATAAAAACATAACACTATTTCCTCAGGTAAAATCATAATCACTAGAAACAAGCAGGAAGTTCATCACAATTTTCCAATAAAACTACGTTTTTTATAAAATTATATTTTAAAGTTTGTTTTCCCCTTTTTTGATCTGCTAGAAGAAAGAAGGGATGGACATGGGAAGATCTGATAGGCACTTCCAATGCCACGTTGGAATTATATACAGTATTTAAAGTCTGTATTGATGATATTGTTGTTACATTCACTTCAGGCACATTTTTGTATTGACTGAATGTTTCACAATATTTTAAAAGAAGAAATCCAGTAAATTGAAAAGCTGAAAACTACCAGCTGATTTCACACATGGAAAATCTGAGTGACCATACAGTAGAAGCTGCTTCAGTGGAGTAAGGAGGGTAAAGCCAACATCAGAGATGGTTGAGAAAAATAACAGAAGCTGCAAAGTGAGGTCAAAGTGCTTTCTCAAGGAGATGTGGTAAAAATGAAAGGTGATGTTGACTAGAAAGGAATTATTATTTAATGTTATAAGCTCTACTTCCCAAGATTTTTTCTTCACCTTCTAAGAATGCCATCAAATTATGAATCCATAATAAATTAATCCACTAATGAAGTTAGAGTCCTCAAGGTCCAATCGCCTTTTGAAAAGTCCAACGCTGAATACCTGAGCCTTTTTTGCTAGGTTCAAACAATGACATTGCTGATTGTTAGGTTGGTGGGTGGGAAGTGGAAAGCCTGAATGACAAAAGAAATGCACAGGAGTAGCTGCACTTCTGATTTGAATAGGTGATGATTGTTAATGCTGTTTGTTACCCTTGAGATTATAGGAAGATGAGTAGATTGTAGAGCTATCTCACATGAAGAACAAAATTGTGCTAAAAATTCCTCAGATAAACAGACCCAGACAAGCACTTTGAGGATGCTTCCTAGCTAGGACATGCAGAAAAGAACAGGGAAGGAAACCTGGATGTTCTCTCTGATTGCACTACTCCAATGATAGTGATTTGGAAATGGCTTGTTTACTTCATTGTCTTCTATTAAACCAAATAAATGTTGTTTGCTTGGTAATATTTATATGAGAAACTACATGTGAGAACATCTTCAAATATCCAAGTTTCTAGAAAGTTCTAGAAGTATATGGAGTGTGTAAGTTTGCACCTGGTTGTGAAATAATGATGAATAAAATCAATTGTGTGAGGCACACACAAGCTTTTAGATTTATCTAACTTTGGTACTCATTTTATCATTGAATAAAAATTGATTGCACACAGTTTCAAGCACTTAGAATATACAAATGAAGAAAAAACCTGCACTATTGGGAGGCTTAAGTTTTAGTGAGAGCAAAAAGTTATGATTAGTAAACACAGTAAATAAAGATGATATGCTTGAAAGTGATAGATAACAAGAAAGGATTGAAAGAAATTGAAAGTAAAGTGGTGAATGAGACAGGAACCATAAAGTTTAGGATTTTTATTGTAATCAAAGTATTCTTTCTCTGTATCATATCTGATGTTTTATTTTATTCTTTTTTATTCTTTTTAATTGTTTGATCAATCTTGCATTCTTATATATGGTAATCTGAGCAACTTTGTTGAAGATAAAATATGTAATATAGCAACCATTGTTAATTTTCTCTCATCTTGTTTTGAAATTCTGTGTCATTTTTATTTTTTTGTCTGTTGTTTTGTTTTTGTCATTGTTTTTATTTTGTTATTGCCTTTTTTCTCTTTACAATTATAAAAAAGAATGAACCACTGGATGTTTGTAACAGCTACCCCTTTTCCCCTCAGATATTCAGTGGTAAAATCATTTTTGCTCAGCTGGTACAAAGCTCCTAAAGTAGGAGAGTTCATGACATAAAGGTAATTCCAACATGCTGGGTAAGAGTCAGTAAGGAGGGTGGGAAAGTGAGGAAGTAGAGGAAGGAAGGTGAGGAAGTCAGAGAGATAAAGAGATAGCAGTCCTCTGGCTTCTCCTAAGATGAGGAATCACTGGAATAATTTAAACAGGCAAAAGAAAAGACCCAACCTGAGTTTTATAAAAGATCACTGCAGCTGTTGGGCTAAAAGATTAGTCAAGTGATGGATAGGAGAGAAGGGCAAAGAGCTGAGAAGAAAGGAATTAAAGTTAACAGGAGAGATGAGGTTGAGGTACGTGGTGGTTCTATCTTGAAAGCAAAACAATTTGCTGACAGATGCAGAAGAGAAAATGTGAAGTTCAGAATAACATTGAAATTTCTGGCCTGAGAACCTGGAAAAATGTGGCTGCCATGAAGTAAAATGGGAAGATTGTGGAGACAGCAGAGCAGTATTCGCTTTCCTTTCAGGCTTCAAGGACCAGTTTCTTGTGAGACGATTTTCCATGAGTGGGAGAGAAGATAATTTCCTTTATTTATTAGTTTGCTTTTGCAGTACACAATAGTTATACTCCTCAGCACCAGCATCACTGCCCCAGCTCCACCTCAGATCGTCAGGCACTGGGTTCTCAAAAGAATCTCATGACCCAGATCTTCCAAATGAACACTGCATAGTAGGGTTCACTCTCCTATTCTCTTATAAGTATCTGACGCTTCAACTTCTCTTCACCTCCTTATTTACAAGAGCTTTGAAGCAGAAGGGAGGGAAGGGAAATGAAAAACAAAAAGAATGAAGATATATCTTGTACAGGTAAAAATTCTGTATGATGAATGTGATCATTATGTATACTTAAAATGTACCAATAAACTAAATTAATTTTTAAAATGTAATCTACTGCTGCCTCCAATCTGCCTGTAGTAGAAGCCGAGGTGATGCTGCTAGTGATGCACAGCAGCTGTAAATATAGATGAAGTGAACAATCTGGCTCCTAGCAGGATAGGGACTGCTTGGGGACTCCTGCTCTGGGTAACCCAAGTTTGAGATGTCAGTGAGACATTCAGAGATTTGGCTGCACGGATCCTGGTTTCATCCTCTCCCTACTGTGACGCTTCATCCCACCAGTATGAGATAACACAGAGCAGCATCTTTGTGCAGCACATATTATATATTTAGTGATGTTTTAAATTCCTAAATCATCCCAAAGTTGTTTTTTATTTGTTTGAATGTACTATGATGGAATAAAAGTAACTGAAAAGTATTCAAAAATGACTGAGATAAAATGGAAATGACTGAGTATCTAAACCTCATTCAGTCTGTTCTTTCAGAAGTTTAAAGTGCTTGATGCTCATTGGAGGATGCTTTCTGTGAAGAAATCTAACTCAGATTAGACTATTGCTCTGAGATCTCTATCACCATGTGAAATGCCAAATTTATAGTACTTGCATCCTATATAGCAAATTTATGTAATAATTATTCTTTCACTTCATAGTCAAGGGAAATCTTCCAGTGTGCCACAATACCATCACGAAGAATCTAAAGACTAGGCTTATATCATGTTTATGTTCTTCTGTCAATAGATTTAAGTTATTGCCAATGAGGAGATTAATTCCACATATTTAAGACCACAGTGATAGACAAACAGTTTTAGGATGTACGTGCTTACAGATCACTCAACGACCTTGACTTTAGATAGAGTGATATGAATATTTTGCAATATTATCTCTTAGCTATTTTATCTGCTAGACTTGTAAACCTGTAAGTAAAAATGGCAGATCTCCCCAAGGCTTTCAACTTGAGCTGTGAATTTACTTTATAGAGGCTTTTTTTCTACCCAAACAAGTACTTCAAGTGGTAACACAGGAAAATATAAAGCAACAATCTCTTTTATTTTATTAGTGCATTTTACAAGAATTCTGCAGATACACAAGCTTCAAAGATCATAAACACCAAGGTCTTGAAGACTTTGCCTTCCTATAAAGTGCTTTTTGATAAGCGGTACTGCCTTCCAACCTATAAATACACTGCTACCCTTGAGGGAGCAAAGATTTATCTCTTCTCGATTTACAAGTAAATCCATTGTTAACCCATCTCACCTCTTCACCAGTAAAGGGCTGATTTATGATTGATGGTCAATGAGTTCATTGGAGGCAGCTGCTACTAAGGTTAAGAAGACAAAATATAGGAAAACCTAGTGAATTGTGTACAATTTAATGAAGTCAGCTGTAATACACTGCACAGTGTCAATCCTACAAAAAGCAATTGACTATTGCATATTACACAGCTGTGATGGGAATGAGGATGCCACCTAGTAAGCATGCTTCCGGTAGAAAATTATGCAGTTTGCTTGGAAATTATGGATGTGTCATAGCTGTCACTTGGGTAATCCTGCAAATTTCCTTTTTGTAAATGGTTACTTGTCCATCATGGCTGTCATCTCTTTCCATGTCATGGTCCACAGGATTATATTAAATATTACTCATATTAAAGAATAGTAAACCAAAACAAAACAAAAGCACATTTCTACGATCTGAACATCAGTGATGCCTTAAATTCCTGTGTTGAAACCTAAGCCCAGGTATGATAGTCCTAGGAGGTGAGATACTTGGGAAGTAGTTAGGTCATGATGGTAGACTGTCCATGAATGGTACTAGTGTCTGGGGAAATGATTCCTCATTTGTGCTTTCCCATCGTGTGAAGAGACAGATTGAAGAAGGTGCTGTCTGCGAACCAACAAGTGGTGGAGACTTACACAACAACTCTATGAGCACTTAGATCTTGGACTTTCCACCTTCCAGACAATGAGAAGTAACATCTGTTATCTATATGCCACTCACTTTTATAGCAGTGGGAAATTCTAAGACACACATTATATAGTTATCAAAGATGAATGTTATAATCAGTTGATTGAAATAAATGTTGCTCTACTGGCCAATAGAAAAGTCTCTAATTTTAAATATTTTGTTGTTGGTATGTATTTGCAGGCCATAACGGTTATATTCATCATGGGGAGCTGGTACATGTACATAGTACATCTTAACTCTGTTTATGTCCCCTTATTCTCCCTCCCTCCATCTCTTGGTGAGAATCG
The DNA here is from genome assembly GCF_000276665.1 of Chinchilla lanigera. Classification (NCBI taxonomy): domain Eukaryota; kingdom Metazoa; phylum Chordata; class Mammalia; order Rodentia; family Chinchillidae; genus Chinchilla; species Chinchilla lanigera. The sequence goes on along the minus strand of NW_004955483.1, from coordinate 3,580,969 downwards.
AAGTGCAATGTAGCAAGCTGGGGGATTCCATTAAATCCTTTGCCAAGTCCTCCTTAGAGTATACTTTCCCTGAAGTGCACAGCTTAAGGGTAGTTCAATTCCTAAAATATGTTTTGTAGAGTGTAAACCTTCTAAAATATCCTTCATTATTTCTCTTACTGGATAAAGCAGCAACAAAAAAAAAAGAAGAAGAGCTTTTTATGTGATGCCATATATCACGGTCAAAACATCTTACAATGTGAGGGCTGAGTGAATCAGTGTGTAGCACTTTCTTTCCAGTGTCATATGGTAAAAGCACACTTCAGAAGACAAATGCTACTTGCTCTGTCCTCTTCTTGCAGTTTTGTAAAGCACATTAACATTTGAAATGCTCTGTGCAGTTTTACAATTGCGAATTCTGTTCAACATCATCACACTCTTTTGTTATTGTTTGAGTTGGCATAAACTTCACTCACATTTTAATATGGTAGTGTTAGTCTAATCTAACTGCTCACAAAATACAGAAACTGAGACCCAGAAGGTAATTGATATGACTCTGACCTTCAAGATCGTATCAAAGCCGAAACCAGAACTGTAATCTCTGCCTGACCAGTTCATTGTATTCTGGGAGCTTATGCTAAAGGCTTTGCAAAATATTGAGCTAAATGTAGAATCAGGGGCAAAATAGAGGAAATAACACTGCTCAGTATTTTAAGAAATCTTTTTTCCTCCAATATTTCATTTCCTTTTACTGTTAAATAAAGTAGTTTGAAAGCCCAGCACAGTAGCACATTTCTATAATTGCAGCACTTGAGAGGCTGAGACAGGAGGATGGCAACTTCCAGTCCTGCTTGGATAATTAAGCAAAATCCTATTTTAAAAAATAAATAAATAATCAAAAGTCTGGAAATGGGATTTAGGGTGATGTAGCTCAGTGCAAAGGCTCTGAGTTCAATTTCCAGTACTGTAAAAAAAATTTAAGTATATTTTAATTAGCTTCCTTTATCTGGCAACAAGCTACTATCCTTAGTGAATTATCCAAACACCTGAATCTTTCTTGTTCAAAATTTGAAAAATTAAATTATGTTTCCCACCATAAGTTGAGTAGTGCTAGCATAGCATAATATTACTGAGTGGCTTCAGCAGGAGAAATTAAATTTCTCCCAGTTCTGGGAGCTAGGGAAGTCTGGGGCCATGAAGGCTGGTGACGGGGGAGGACATTCTTCCTGGAGGGGGGCATGGCATCTTGTATTCACATTGTCTCTTCTTTTGCCTATGTGCAGAGAACTCTTCTTATGCGAACCCCAGTCTTAATATATTAGAGCCGCACTCTCATGAACTGTTTTGAGCTTAACTACCTGCTGAAGAGATTATCACCAAATACATTCAAATTCTGAAGTACTGAGGTAGCATTTCAACAAATAAATTCTGAAATCACATAATTCATACTAATAGCGTGTGTTATTTTGTCCTATGGTTTGTTGTTTCAAGATGTTGTTATTATTACTACCTCTCTATTATCTCAGTCAGCAGCAGATTGGTCGTTTCTTTCTGACCCAGATCTTTCTATAAATAGTTACTAAACTGGGAAAGTTTGGGGAACAGACCCCAAAGTAGTTTCAAGGATTGATTTTGATTACCTTGATTTTCTGTAGACTTTATTTTCCTGCGCAAAGCTGCATTTCTCTAGGATGCCAGATTTGGAATCTTTCTCCATGGTATGGCTGGCTGCCCTTTGGCCACTTCTACCAAGCACCTGTCACAACATGTTCACTGTCCTTCCACAATAATTAGATCATCAGTTGTGGGTTTATATATTGCATTTTGGGCAGCATCTCATCTCTGGGATGAGACTTGAAGTTCATGCCAGCTATCCTGGTAGCATCAATATGTTCAACCTTTCTTGAAAACAGTGTCTTATGCAGTGCTGAAGACATAGTGTGATTGCATTGAGTGTAACTTCGCCTACCCTTCAAACATCCTGCTGTATCACAGGCCTAAGCACATATGTACCCAATGAAAGTCAGGTTCACTTCAAATTCATTGCAAAAGGGAATAAATGCAATTAAAAAATAAAGATTCTGCATTTGACTACTTTCATGACAATCTTTCACGGTGCATTATTAGTACATAATTAAAATGTCTACCAGCTATATATTGCTTTTCATCATTGTTCCTCATAATAATTTTGCAAAGTGAGGCACAGACAGCTATAGTTCTATGACTTGGTTAGGATGATATAGCTGTTAAGTATTTGGTCCAAATTTAAACCTGGTTGTTTGCACCTCCAAATAGTTATTTATTCATTCATATAACCCTGACTACATGCTAGACTCTGGTGATACATGAGTGAAAAGATAATGTATTATTTCTATCTTTGAGAAGGGTCAGGTGACAGGGACAGAGACATTAGTAGGATAATTAAAAATAGACTGTACAATTGAAACTATGAAAATTGGTGTTTGGAGAGGCCGAGGGTGCAATCATCATAAGCAGTAATTCTTTTTTTTTCTTTTTTTCTTTTTTATTTTAAAGAGAGCATTACATGAGATATAAACAAACAAAAAAATAGAACAATAGCAGTATACCAGTATCATAAGCATAAACAAATCAAAGCAAAAACATTCAAAGTGATACAGGGTCTCAAGACAAATTAATATAAATCAACACTGGTTGTTACATTGCATATCGCGATCCTCAACTACATTGCTCAGATTATCAGATGTAGAAATGAAAGATTGCTCAAACCACTAAAGAGAATAAGAAAATAATTCTTCAATAAAACCTCAGAAATAATACAGAGTTTAACTAGACAAGATGGTAGGAGTTCACCATTGTAATTCCATTGCATATTGTTTCCTTCAAATCAGTTGCTCAGACCACCAGACACAACCATGCACAGTCAATCAGAACATAAAACATTGTGAGCATTAACTGTTCATTTCAATACACCATCAGACAACAGCAATACAGTCATCGCAGCTATTCATATATATATTTATGTTTTGCCTTCCTTCTTTCTTTTATCTTCTTTCCCTCATCCCAGTTGTTCCTTCCTTTGAGCAATTTCTTTCCCTTTCCTATCATCTATTGTACGTTTTGATTTTTACCTAGTCTTTCAGGATTCTACACCAAGGAAACAATATGATGTTTACACATGTGGGTTCAATTTATTTCACATATGAGTATGGACTCTAGTTGCATCCATTTACCTACAAAAGCCTTGAGTTTATCTTTTTGAATAGCTGAGTAATACTCTATTGTATAGAAATACCACAACTTTTTTATCCATTCCTCAGTGGATGGGCATCTGGGCTGTTTCCAAGATTTAGCTATAACAAGTTGTGCTGCTATAAACCTGGGGGCACATATATCGCTTTGGTATGATGTCTTTAATTCTTCTGGGAAAGCAGTAATTCGTGAGAAGCATTATAGATGTTAAAATCCCATATGCTTTGAATAAACCAGGCTGTCTTCTGTACAGAAATTTGACTGGTCATTAAATTAATCTATTTATACTACTGAGTAAACTAGAAACATAATTAATATGCCAATGCCACCCTTTACTCAATTGCCATAATTGAGATTAAACAGAAAAAGATACAAAAAGCAATGCAAAAGCTCGTCTTGCCATAAACATGTATTTCAGACAGAGCTTAGAAAGCTTCACATAGGGCTTGACACCAGCCCACCCTCCAGTCCTGGTAGAAAAAGACAAAGCCAGTGGAGGTGCTTACCTAGGCTCCAATTAGTTGAGACACTTTTTCCCAAACACAGACACTGCAGAAGCTAAGGGCGGGTTCAGATTTAAAGTTACGGTGAAGCAAGGCGGTTACATCAGAGCAAAGTATCCAGGTAGTGAGGACAGCCAGAGAACTGCACAAAGGAAACAAACAAAAGAAAATACACAAGGAAAATTGGTCAAAAAAATTAAGCATTGACTGTTCCTTTCAATAAACCAATAGACAGCAGCAGTACAAATATCCCAGTTATCCTCGTATATTGTTATTTTGTTTTTTTTCTCTTTAAAATAACAAAAGGAAACATACAACTCTACCCTAAACACGTAGTTTGTTTAAAGTAGTAATAGTGATGAGACAGAAGATACTGGTATAAATGAAGGCTATTGGAAATAATTCCTTACTGTCTTTGGCATGAGCCATTACAATGATAATCATAATGCAAACACAATTTCAGAATACTAATTTCTTATTAAGAATTATTCTTCTGTCTGAATATAAAAATCTAAGAAAGAACTCATTAAGTCTAGCCAGTGTGCTTTGTAGGCAGTTTTTAGGTCTAATATCAAAGTCACAGAAAGTGAGTTGTTTGCTCTGTGCTGTTGTCCTTATTGAACTCACACCTCAACTTTCCTTAAGTAGCTCATTATGAAAACTACAACTAAAAATGACACCCACATTAAACATGTGTATATTCGCTGCATTTTGGCTAACACACTTCTCAATTCATCACTCACATGGTATTGCGGCATTTGTGCTGATTTCCTTTACATCTATTTTCTTTAAATGTCAAGAGATACCCTCATTTCTGTGCAGTTATGATATTTGAGATCTAAATACATATTTATTTTCTCTACACCTTTAATGTTTATAGAATTATCAATAGCATGTGTTTTCATCTTTATAAGAAAGTCCTTAATTTATTTTATCTCTTTGCTATTTATCCAGGAGTATTTCTATCACTGTCTTCTAGATACAGTTCTGTGATCAATATTTGTAAGCTTTTTTGGTTATACAATATATTTTACAATAACATACTCTTACCTTTCCGAATCATCCATTTAGTGCAGTGTTAAGTATCTACCATAAGGCTTCTGGTTATTAATCAGATTGTTTTTGTCTCTTTTGAAGTAGACATATTTTGTATGGATATAAATGGATCTAGAAAAATTAAAAGACCATGCATACCAGCAAGTAGTTACCAGAAAAGATTTTTTTGTTACATGACCTTAATGTGCTGGAACAAAAATGCACTGAAAATGATGCAATCTGACTAGTAAGACATACATTTGAAATTGAATGTTAAATCTACTTTAACCTAACCTGATATGCTACTTCACAGGTCTCATTTGCATGCAAATAACAGTTCAATAACTATTTTAATTGCCATATTCCCCCCAAAAGCAAAGAAAGCTGATTTGAAATATATTTATTATTTTGTATAGGAAAGGATGTTAATATTCAGCAAATAATTATCTAATTTACATAGTGATTAGACTTATCTGCATTAAGGTATTTTTTATAAATATATGAAAGGAACATTCAATGTGAAATTTGACAAGTGAAATAATAAGCAAATCTAATAAGGAAAATTGTATGCACGTGAAAGACTTCAGATAAATTATTTTAATATAACTTTATTACTAATGTCAGAATAATAAGTCAAGTCCTTAAGCATTCTGTGAATCGTATTTGGTAGGTGAGAGGGGAAAAGCAAATATAATATAGTTAAAAAATATTGAACATGATCAAACACATCTGAAAGAGATAAATTCCTCAGGGAGGAATTTCCACCTACATAATTTCAAGTGGAGTAATCTATTTTCTAATTAGCAAAGAAAAAAATCCCTTGTATATGACCTTGAATTCTAAAATATTAGCTCAGAGGGAATATTTACAATCCAGAGGCTCAGATGCATAATGAAAATACGGACATGACTTTTACTGTTGTTAAGGTTCTTTTTAAATCATTCTTAGGAATAATCAGCCTGTGTTGACTGACATTTATAGTATGGAAATTGACTAGCATACAAATGCAATGGCATTGGGAGTGAGCAGGCACATTACTGAGGCAGCAAGTTAAATAGTTGTGGTGTTCAACGCTATTTTTCTCGGTAGAGCCGATACCTTTGTTTATTTTGATCAAACTCATATTCTAAATGAGTCTCACATAGTTGAAATTATTTTAGTTCTCTAATATTACTCATTCCATCATTTTATAGACACTTGTTATTCATCCATAGCAAAGTATTTTTTCTGCTTTCAACATTTTTAAGTATGATAAAGAGGAAAAATGCATTTGCTAGGTAGAAATGCTTAAGTGAAAATCATGTACTTACATCCATAAATGAATAAATTGACAGTCCTGATTTTTAAAAAAAATTCACTCACATGTGTGTTTCTATCATTTAGAAAGAATAATTATAAGAACAATGAAGCTAAGCATTGAATATAAAGAATAGAGAAACTTAATAAAAATATTCCAAACATAATGTTTTGTCCTCAGAATCTGGGACAAGATATAGACGGTCAAAGAGTAAAAGGGAAAGGTCTATACTATTTTGGGAATTAAATAATAGGGCAAATGACACTGTTTTGAAAAATATCTAGATTTTAGGGTCAGGCACCTGAGTTGGAAGTTCTGTGCTTTTACTCATCCTGTCTGACCCTAGGAAGTTACCATTCTGGATTTAACTTTGTATAAAATGGGAATAAAAAGTTTATTTGGGGGCTATGGTGAGAGTTAAATGAGATAATTAATGAGCATAAAGTCTGTGGAACATGTTCTATTTAATAAAGAATGACAAATATGATTATTCTAGAAGGCTTGGGAGCATGAGCTCCTGAGATATTTGTTCCCTCAGCATCTGACTGGCCTGACCCTCCAGGTTAAAAGGTTCTTCATCTGTCCTATATTTAATATAGAGAATAGACATGTTACAACACAGGGACACCCCTGGTCAGGAACTCACCCGTATCCAAATAGTGAATTAATGTTATAATGGGAACTAAAATTATATATGATTACAATTTACTACACACGATATAAACTGTGCATTTATCTAACAGTCACTCACACATGCTCATTGTCCATGAGAGAATATTAAGTCCTGCTAGAAGGCTTTATTATTCCTGACACAGACTGACAGCTGAAATTGAATAGAAATGCAACTTCCATAACTTTGGTGGATGGAGCAAAAGTCTGGGAGTTTCTAAGAATTTCCAGTGTGAGGAAAAATACAGAAAAGTCAACATGGAAGAAAATTATTCTGTTTGAACTAATCCAGGGAATCAAGTGTTTACTGTGGGAACACAGCCGGATAATTCTACATAGGTGTCTGTAACTTTGATATTAACACTAAAAAAGCACATTGCAGGCCATTCAAAATATGAGCAAACTGAATGCTGCACTCCGTATATTGTGACCAAGGATATTTTTCCCCAGAAATGGTAAGAGGGGCTATTAGTATAGAAAACCTATAAGTCTGACTCTCTATAGTTAAAGATTACAGAAGAAAGGCATCGGATATAACTCAGCAGTCTTTCATGGTTAGAATTCTTTGAACACTAACAAGCTTCTTTGGGTTTTAATTTTAAAGAGAATAGTAAAGTGAAAAAAAGAACAAACAAACAAAACAAATCAAGGACATTAAAAGCAATATGGGGTTTCAGACCAAATGATAGGGATTAACAGTGGTTATTATTTTACATAGTGTTACCTTCAACGAAGTTGCCCAAGATACCAGATGTCAGAATGGAAGAGCGATTAAACCATGAAAGAGAATAAGAAAATAATAACTTAAAAAACAAGCTTCTTAACTGAGAAGCCTCCTCACAGAAAGACCTGCGTGAAACAGTGTTAGGGTGTCAGGGTGACTGTTTATGATAGAAAACTACTTTTGAAAGGCCTGCTTAGCTTTGCCATGTCTCTCCCCTGAAAATCAGAGCAAATTGTGTAAATTCTATGTGATACAGAATCATAATCTCTATACATGTGATTGAAACTGACCCCTGTCTAACTAAAGCAGCTGAACTCAGTTAAAGGGGAGGGAAGCTAACCTGGTCCTATGTGAGGAGCGAATGTGAAAAACTGAGAGGATTCTTGTTTTGTGTCCTCCGATTGATGTCTGCCATATGATTTTAATTACCCCACCTGTCAAAGCAGCCAATGTTTTAGCCGTCAGTGCTCTGAAGGCAGTGGCAGACCCCATAGAACTGGTACTGTGTGGGAGCCGGTTGAATGCGGAGACACTGTCATAAGAGCGACAGACCACCCCAGGTCTGCACAGGTCTGCACTGTGACAGATTTCATGTCAGTTACTCACTCCCTCCGAAGCAGGCGAAGCTCTACTCTGGACTGCTGATCCTCTGCCTTCAGAAATGCTATGCCAATCACTACCTAGAATCTCACAGTCAGAATGTAATCTGGCTACTTGCAACATATTTGCAAATGTTCTAGTGTTGTTATTTGTTTTGTCTAAAATTGTAGGGATTTATTAGCAACTCTCTACATAATAGTACCAGGGATAGATAACAACAGTGAAATTATTTAACTGTCCTGAGCAATTTGAGATTTACTGATTTCATCTTTCCAAATCCTGTGTGAGATGCATTACTCCACTGAACAGAAAACTCAACATGTAGACTTTATTAAATTGCCAAAATAAATGTTAGTAAGGGTCAGGGACAGTTTTGGAGCCAGGGAGTCTGATTACTTGGCCTGCACGGTCTCTGACTTTCTTGGACTAGCTCTCTGATAAGTACAAGATTTTCTTAAATTTTAATCAAACATTTCACTTTTCTCCTAAGTGTGTGTATATATATATATTTAACCAATCTTAATTAGTTGCATATATTAAATTTTAAACATATGCTAGCTACTCTTAACCATTTATACTCATAATTCTGTAAATTTTATTTTCTGTCCTGCATAAGAGGGACGTTTCGTTCCTCTTAGGGATTAAAAAGAGAACCAGGAAGTCTCAGAGACATTATTGTTGCCTGGTATCAGATCACAAGTTACATATTAAAAAGTAAACATGAATACAATTACCTAGGAGAGATGGACCTTATCAAGGAATGGAAAGTACTGTACACCTCTGTCCCCAGATTTTCTACTTGACATTCTCTTGAGCAGCTTTATAAAGTATTTCCTATTACTATCTCAAGAATAACAGCTCTTAAAAATTTAACTTTTTAAAAACTTTGCCTTCCCAATTTTCTCTACTTTCTGAACTGTAGAAACTGCCCCGAGCACAAGTTATTTTCAAAAGGAATGCCAAATTTTGTAGATGGTACAGGACTGAGGCGACAGGTCAAAAGAAGACATCATTGTATTGTGCAAAGAAATCACATAATCCATTAGAAATCTACTGTGAACCACTAATGTATTTTTTTATATTTTTTGGTAGCCACGTGGAAGAAAGAAAAGAATTGCAGTTAATTTTGATAGCATATTTTCTTTAACCTCCTATGCAAAATTAAAGGAGTGATCCAAAAGGACAATGTTTAAACAAAAAGATTATGGCAAAAGGAACATTGCCAACAATCCTCCTCAATGTACTCTCCCTTGTTTCAAAACGTGGGTTAAGGATCTGCCACTGAGATTAAGGGAGTGGATAATGGAAGCCACTGGGTATGGGTGGCATCAATCAATAGGCTTATAGCTTGAACAGAATAGAAAGGACGGAAAGAAGGCAAACCATTGCTGCTCATGCTGTTCATTGCTTCACTGTCTCCTGCTTGCTTTGCCACGGACTGTTTCTCCTCTTCAGTGCCCCTCTGCCATGCTGCCCTGCCTTGGAGCCAACCAACTATGGACTGAAACCTCTACAAATTTTAAGCTGAAATAATAAACCATTCCTCCTTTAACTTTGGGTGTTGGTATTTTGTCAAAGCAATGAGAAAAATAACTAAGAGACACATGTCCCGTCTTTCTTGCCACTTTCTGAAGCAGTTCTGGAAGACTTCTTTCATGAATGTCATTACAAACTCGCTACAAAATATGATGGATGCTGATGTGAACACAATCCAATGAAATACAGGCTCCAACAACAATATTGTGGGTCCTCTTCCACCTTATTTACTAGATCTGATGCTCACCTTGTGACTTCTGGCTGTTTTCTAAAGTCAAAATTATCTTGAAAGGTAAATGATTTGAATTGATTCAAGACAAAGAGGCAGCCAGTACAGCACATCTAAAGATATTATATGTATATAAATATACTTGAAAATTATAGAAGAAATACTATGCCTTTTAGAATGCATCTTCAAAATTGATGTTAGCACATCTCATCCTCGAAGGCCACACTTCAAGGGCTCTGTAGTCACTTGAGGTATGTGGCTACCATGTTGGTACAGCAAGTGGCCCAGTGCTAAAGACCTCACTTCCCTGCTGGAAAATAAAACCAGGTTTTTATGCAAATTGGGAAGGGCTAGATCAGAGGATATATGTATAATATCCAAGGAGCAATCCCCAAGGACATCATTGTTTATACACACTGCTACTCCATTTCTCTCCAGGCTATGTAATCTAACAGTGACATTTGTTTTTAAAAAATGGGTCTAAATAATGTACAATTTTTTAAAAAAATTATGTTATTAATATAATTGCCTTCCATTAAATTTATCTTAGACAGTGACAGTAATAATTTCTTTCTTTTTTTTCTCTTGGTGGTACCAGGGATCAAACTCATGAACTTGCGCTTGCCAAGCAGGTGCTTATGCCACTGAGCTATATCCCCAGTCCCAGTAACAATTTCTTAATATCTTGTGTGGGGTTTTTCTTACCTTAAAAAAAAGAATCTGGCTATTAGCCCCTGGTATAATTTTTCTTATTTAACAACAATTTTTGTTGAAGTCCTGTTAAAAAATATTTGTTCCCCTATCTAATTAGTCCAACAAATCTATAACATCTTCCATGATCTGGCCAAATCATTCCCCATAAATATGGTAACAATATCCAGGAAAAGAGTTCCATTACCATTCTGACCAATCCAGTTGTAATTTATGAATGGCTTTGCTGCTTTATGAGATTGTATTTTGTATTTGTATTTCTGTCTGCCTTCCTTTAATTGCAAATAAGAAAGAGAGAGAGAGAGAGAAGAAGGCATTTGTTTATATTATTTTTTTAAGGAGAAAATTCTTTATATATTGAGAGAATCACTTTTTTAGGACAAACGTTGAAAATATTTATCTATTTAAAGAAATGTATTGATATAATTTTTAGTATTTACTGTTTTGGAGTTATATGCATTAATGTTTTCTTATATTTCCTTAAAAATGAATGCCTCCCCCTTTTTCATATTTAAAGACAATTTTTCCTCCCTAAAATTAAATATTAATCTGTTTTCTCTCCCTCTATTCTATTGTGTTTTTTTTCTATGTTTAATGTCTGAACCTATCTGGATTTTATTTTTGGAGAAAGTCTAGAAATTAAATATATGTTCAACTTACTTGTCAGTAGATTCCACAAGGTACTTAAAATGTAGTTAATTGCAGAAACCTTTAGTTGCATAAAACTAGCCATTTTATTACCTTTAAAACAATGATTCCATTTTCTTATGTTTTGAGCTGTATTTTTGCAGAAAATCAGTGTGAGGTTTTCCTGAATTTGGCCCCCATGATGTAAGAGGCTAAAGTGTGGCGTTAACATACTCTCTCTTAAGTGATCCAGTGAGTGGGAGAAGCAGGCAGGGAAGGCAAGGAAGGAAGGGACAGGAAGGAAAGACACATGGAATCACCTGTTTTCCTTCTTGTAAAAAAATATTTCTTCTCTCCAGTACTGTGGGGTCTTCTGTTTTTCTTTTCTTTCCTTATTTTGCCTGAAATGATTTTCTTTATCCATGATTTTATTTATGCCTTGGTAGAACTGCTGTATTTAGGGCCAGGGATATAGCTCAGTGGTGCAGCACCTGCCTGGCAAGTGCGAGGTTGTGAGTTCAATTCCTGGTACCAAAAAAAAAAAAAAAAAAGAACTGCTGTATTTGCCTGGGATGAAAAGTCAAACCAGGTCTAAACAGGATTAAATACTTCCAGGACCTCCAGGCTTGGTGGATCCAAAGCCAGAATTATATCCTGGAGCAGCTGATAGAACTCCAATGTCCTGTATCAGAACTCTGACTTCTCATGCTCCAAATCTGCATGCTTCTCACATCATTCTCTCTCTCTCTCTCTCTCTCTCTCTCTCTCTCGCTCTCTCTCTCTCTGTCACTTTCAAATATCATTTTGTTCCAAAAAATGTACAACACTCTGCTAAGTTTCCCTTCTTTTCTTCCCTTGCAACTAGGTCTTCTCCTGCAAAGAGTCACAGCCCATTCCTCAATTGAATTTCATTTTAAATAAGTGGATCGAGAAGAAATGCTTTAAAATTTGTCATTTAGGTCTCTCTCTTTTCATTTCAATGGTGGTTTCTTTTTCTATTCTCTTTTCAACTAATATACTTTTTGAAAATCTGTGAGGTAAGTGCCTGTTTCATAGGGTGATGTTGTTAACTGAAAGATATCTCTCGCACAATAATTGTGTTGTTGATGCATAGCTGTTTAGAATCACTGCAGGTTGAAGAATAATGCAGTGTATGTGCCAAGTGTAAATCCATCACCAATGTTGCAAATGTTCTTTTCACACTATGGAAAGGGTCAACACATTTGAGTACTATTTCCCTTACTCTCAGTAATATCTCCAGCATAAAGGAGAACACAGTTAATACATAAAATGCTTTGTTTACACACAGGGAAGGCATGGGTGTTCTCTGTCTGTAGCCATGCATTCTGCACATATTTTCAGTGAAGTAATGTGACTTTCATTTAAAAAGCCAGTTGATGGAGTAATATCTGATTTTATGGAGACCATAAAGCCATTATTTCTTGGTACCATCCTGAGGGTTATGCTACACACCTCTCCCAATAATTGTGTGCAGAAACAGCAAGCCAGTGGCTGTGTGGGATAATTTATCCCTCCTCACTGCCTTTGTGGTTAGTTAGTCTGAGAATTACTGAGATCGAACAAAGGCCACAGTAAACGCAAGACTGAGGCCCATATTGATCCAGCAGGAATGGGATGGACCTGTCAGGTCCAGGAAGAATACAGTCATGCTCTCAGAGAGATAATCCATTCAGCTGAAAAGGGAAATAATTATTCTCTCCGAGGAAACACTTGAAACAAAAGTACCCGTACTCACAAAAGATTCTAATACAACCTTCAACATGGAAAAGAAGCTTTTAAAATTTTCCCTTTTCTCTCTCTCTCTCTCTCTTTCTTTCTTTCTTTCTTTCTTTCTTTCTTTCTTTCTTTCTTTCTTTCTTTCTTTCTTTCTTTTTCTTTCTTTCTCTTTCTTTCTTCCTTTCTTTCTTTCCCTCTCTCTTTCTTCCTTCTTTCCTTCTCTTCTCTCCTCTCTCTTTCTCTCTCTTCTCTTTCTACTCTCTCTCTCTCCTCTCTCTCTCTCTCATTTGTACTTCTTAGTTATAGAAACATTATGTTGAGTTTCCCTATGTCTTTCTGAGTTTCCTTTAGCCTATCAGAGTATTTTTAGTTTATTTTAATCAGTATATGAACATTACTTTCTGTTAATAGCTTTCATTAATAGCTTTCAGCAAAAAAAGGAAAAGGCAGCTCAGTTGGTATATATGAAGCAGGCAACACTTGCACTGGAAAACTCCAAAACATGCAAACAAGAGCCAGCTGTAACCCCACAAGTATGGAAAATGGTGCACAAATTTTCCATGGCCTGCAGTAGCAATGTTACGTAAACAGTCCCCGGGTGTCTCAGTAGCTGCTTGTGCAGTGCAAAGAAATTAGCAAAGCTAAAGACTTACCACATGGATATTCAATTAGTACTTGGTGTAAAATTCTCTAAATTGAGTTTTAAAAAATTAACTATATTTAACTTATAAAATTAACATCTTTGTTTTGTAATACTCTGTCCTAACGTAGATACTCAGCACTAAGAAGACTAAAGAAAAATGTATGTTCCATAAATTTACAGTGCACCTTTAGTAAAACACTAAGGATAGCCCAAAAATAATAAGCTGAAAGCAAATAGAAGACAGATTATGAGAAAATGTACAGAATAATAATTACTTTAAATGCCTTCACCTCAAGATTTGAGATAGGAAAATGATTTTTTAATGGGAAGAAAATTTTTGAGTAAATCAATGTCTTCTTGCATAGTACTACAAATTATTTACAACACAATGATGACTTTGCTCTCCACATCAAAACTTTCAGACTTTATGTTTCTTGTTTCACTGAATCCTGATATTTTCTTTAATTTTTCAAGTCCATTTTAACTAATCTTTACCTTCAATGGGTAAACATGGATCCCGCCTCAGTAATGTGGAATTTACTCATACTAGTCTGTTCCTTCGTGCACACGATGTATGCTGTTGTTATTCTGCTAGACATCATGTTCGTAGCAATGATCCCTCTTCTCCCTCAAGATGTATAAATTCTGCCCAAATTTGGAGGGCCTTCCAATGTCTAATCTCTTTTGCAGCTACTTTAAGCCTCAGTGATTCTTTGTATCTCCTCTGAAGTCTCCAACTAGGATACCACTTTTCATTACGGTTGGGGACAATAGTAAAGCCTTTTCAGTTTTAAAAGAGACAGATGGCAGGGCTGAGAGATAGCCAACTCAGAATGTGTAAAGAAAGGCACAAAGAAAAACCTGAGAGCAGACTTAGTATAGGTGCCATATTAAGAAAATTAAGGAAGATTTGGAACCAGAAAAGAATTTAGGGTATCTTTAGAGTTTGGAGCTGGAAGAGTAGGTTGGAAGGGAAAGATGCATTTAAAGCTTCAGAGTTTGATTTCTGATACCCCATGCTGAGAGTTGTATGATTGGAAGACATTGTTCTCATACATCTTACATTTTACTATTGAAATTACCCATGATGCTAATGAGATTTCAGGGTGTAGCCACTTACATTGGATATAAACATGAGTGTATAGATTAAAAATGAGATTGTATTAATCAAGCACAAAAAGAACATAGATAGAGAAAAGTGGCCATAAGGATGGTGATTGCACATGGAATATTCTAGGGATGAGGACTTCCGTGACATTAATCACCTCAAGTAATAATGCCTTTTCATGGTCTGATATGGACAGTAGATTCATTGGCAAGCAACACAGACAGTCTCTCATTTATATACGTTTGTATTGGAAAAGAAACTAGGTTTTAGGAGATGAGCTCTATGTTAGATTAAGAATGTCAAATCATAAATAAACATGACATCAGAAGTCACGATTTCTTAGTTATCAATATCTAATATTTATGATGACCATATATCTGCATTTTCTCTGTGTGGTTCTGGCTTATACCTGCCATTTTTGGGTATTGTCTGTATCATCTCTATACTGAGTTATTTCTGGGTGCATAATAAATAATATGACCACATTGCCTATCCATGATGGGCACATGTTACATGACTAGTAATATTCCAAATACTCTGAGTTAACATATTGGAATTGTACAGCAACTTTAGAAGGCATGTAAGTACCCTGTACAGGGTAAGTGCTAGAGAATTCAGATATACGTAGCCAAGCTCTAACACAAAAATAATGAAAAGAGTTAATATAAAATACTTGCTGAGAAAATTCAAATGTTTGAAGATTCCTTCCAGACCAAAAGGTGAACAGATCTCAGTATTGAAACAAACAACATGCAAATATTTTTCTAAATAAAGTCCTCTGTGATGCTCCCGCAGAAGCCACAGACCCATGATGGGTAGGGTGCAGCAATCCCGTTAGGCCAGGTATAGCTCAGGTGCCGAAAGGATGATCTCCAAGATGCCTGTCACCATGACTACTCTGGTTCAGGGCACAAAAGTGTGTCTTCCACGTCTTCAGTGCTCTCCAGGTGCTTAGAGTGACAGAAGTGTTCAGAACAGGGTCCAAGGGCACAGTCAGAATATGATTGCTGGGGAGAAATTTGCCCTTCTGCAAAGGAATATGTTGCATTAGTATCTATAGTTAGTGTCTATATACTCCAGGAACTATTAATTTCAATGCATTTAGTATAGGATGAGTATACCTTGTCCCAAATGGTTGGGACAAGAAATATTTTTATTTTTGTTGTTTTGCAGATATCATAATATTTGGATATACCTAGTGAGGTATCTTGGGACCAAACCTGCTCACACACTTGCTTTGCGATTCATACACATAGCCTGAAGATAACTTAGCACAGTGTGCGTGTTGCTAGAGACTGAACCCAGGGCCTTTCCAATGAGCTATAGCCTCATATACCTTAGAGGCTGACGTGCAGGAGACAAGAGACAGGGAGGTTATTGTGTAGAACAAATTTCGCTATTGCTGACAGAGTCACTATTCTCTATTGGCTCAATAGAAACTTTTTCTTTTTAGGCAACACTAACAAGGAACTTATCCAATGACACTTACTTTTGCCTCCTTTTGAGGATTTTGTGGAAATGTGACATTTCATTAATGTTAAACAGATTCATCACTTACTGCTACAGCCTTATTCAGGTAGTGCTTTTCTATAAAATATTGCACTGTTTCCCACATTTTCCACATCTCCCTAATCTCATTTGAAGTGAGGAATTCCTCCATCCTTTTCTCCTCTTCTTCTTCAGAAGAGATTCCCTCCACAACCTCTTGCTATTGGGAGATTACTCACAATTTTGTAAAGAGAGACAGAGAGAGATAGAGACAGAGGAAGAGGAAGAGGAAAAGCTATTGGCTCAGTTGTGATCATGTGATGTGATGTCTGGCTTTATGTACTAGACATCACTCCATTTATTGAGATAAAATTTATTGGAATCCACACGTGTGTTCACACTTGTAATCCCAGCACTCGCAAGGCTGAACTAGGAGGGTTACTGCGAGCTGCAGGCCAACCTAGGCACCTAAGCAAGTTCAAAGCCAGCCAGCACTACATAGTGAGACGCTGTCTCAAACAAACAAATGAACAAACAAAAACATTAAAAATGTTTGCTCGTCTTGCAGAACACTTGCAGAACAAGTTACTTGCAATCCAAAGTTTTACTGAATTTTCTTTCCTGTGAGTGATAGTGCTTCTAAATGGACATTTATACTTACCAACCAGAGGATTTTGTTTTATACTGTTGGCCATTTTATCATTAATTACTGTATTTACTTTTTAATGCATAAAGAACAATAGTGCTTTGCTCCCTCTGGCATTAAGAATACACTTTCTACATCATTTGCTCTTTAATGCAAAGATATATTCATCTGCAACACTTTGTAGTAAATGTGACAGCCAAGCCAACATTAATATTCCAGCTCTGCTCCAAATATCATTTTTCATTCATGCAATACATGTTTTAAAGAAGAAATGTCCTACCTTTGGTCATCAGGGCATGTCCTGATTTATCTAAGCAAATGGGAGTTTAATATCCATGGCCACTGCAGTATGTTGAAGTTGATAGTTAACAAAGCCTTTAGGACTTTTGTGTTATGTTGAAGGAAGGAGATATATTGGAGGTAATTCAAGACGTCCTATGCATTTTTATTGTTCCTACTTGCTAACTACTTGTAAATAAAATACAATTATATGTTATATACATGTACATCTTCTATAAAATATAGAGATAAACCTATGTATGTATATTTGATATGATCATCTATCTTTATCTCTGTCTCTATCTCTATATCTACCTATCTAATAGTTATAGATTCCCTCTAAGGATAATAAGATTTTTCCATAAAAATGACAGCTAATGGACATAGCAAAGCCCAGAATACTTTCAGAGATTTTCATATTTTATGGCAGCTACTACAGTTATATAGTTTTGTCCTCAGAGGTCAGTAAACTAATACAGGACTTTCTGCTTAGGAAAATTGTTTAGAGGATGGCATATAAATATGAAGCCTCAGGAGACTTCAGAGGTCCCATTAAGGTAAATATATAGAAATCAGAGTTCAGGGATATGGAAGTCTGGGAAGAGAAACAGGGAATATGGAGCTGTGGAGAGGGTCCATGGAGACTCATTCCTTCCTATGTGGCTCTGAATTACATTAGTAATCAAAGTCTAACATACTGGATACTACAGGGTTGAAAATCATAATGAAACACTCAATAATAAGATACACTGGCATGTAAAGCCTGAGAGGTGATCATGCTACACTGGGCACATGAAGCATTGAACTGAAATCCAAGAAAGGCAAGCTTTAAGAGTACAGATAAAAAAATACCCATAAAACATAGCATAGTTACATCAAACTATCCACAGTAATTTAATTCTTGTCAGAAGCAAAATAAACACTTAGAATGGAAGACATCACAATCTAGATTACTCATTAATTAATACCTATGACATCCAATATAAAGTTTAAAAAATTACTTCAGATTTAAGAAAGTGGAAAATTATATCCACTAGTCAAGAAAATATATTTAAGAAAAGGAGATGATCTAGACTTTGGAATTAACAGACACACTACAGAACAATTATCAAAAATGCGTGTAAAGACTGAAAGGAAAAGTTCAGTAGAAGTAATCTTGGAGAACTAGAAACTGAAAAAAGTCAAATTGAAATTTTAAAATTGAAAATTATATAGAATCTGAAAAGAAAATATACTAAATAATTTGATATGGAATTAGAAATACCAAAAATTGGAACATTAGTTTGAAAAAATAAAAATGATTCATCCTAAATGAAGGGAGGGAGCAATAAAATATGTGTACCTATCCATCTTCAAATGTGACCAAAATAATTTCTAATATATTAACAAATATCAACTTACACATGCATGAAACCCAACAAATTCCCATAGGAAAATCATATACAAAGTGCTAAGAATCAAAGGCAAAGAGAAATTCATTAAAAACAACACATCTAATATAATGTGAGAATGGCATAGGGGTCTCTAAAAAATAAAATAAAATAAAATCCAAGATGTACTCCTTATTTTAAAGTTTAATAAAATGCATCAAGCATGTTTCTGAGTTATAAAATATTAAAATACAAGTTACCACAAGTAAGATATCTGGAGAAAACTACTGGTACATTTGATAATAATTTTAAATAACTCATGAGTGGAAGGAGAAATCACAGGATATTAAAATATTTCATACGAATGTTAAAGAAAAGATGATCAAAAATTGTGGAGTGCAGATATACTAGATTTAGACAGAAATGTATGTATTTGAATCTTGAATAAAAGTGTATATAACAGATATATATTTTCACTTCTTGGAACTAAGTACAGGAGAACAAATTTAACATAAAGTATGCAGAGGAAAGAAACAGTATAAAGCACAAGACAATTAAATAGAAGCCAGAAAAACAACACAGAAAAAAAATCATTTTTCAATACAGAATGTCATATCCAGAGTTAACAGATCACCCAACTACAATAAACTACTTAAAGAAATATGAAAAGAGTTCTTTGAAATAACTGTTAAAAATAGCACTTTTAATAGTTATTAATTATTGCCCAGGCATGGTAAGGCACATCTATATTTTCAGTTACATGCGAGACTGATGCAGCAGGATTGAAAGTCGGAGCTCAGCCTGGGCAATTTAGTGAGATGCTGTCTCAAAATAAAATAAAAAGATCTGAGAGGATAGCTCAGTAACAAAGCACATCTGGATTTGATTCTTAGTATCACAAAAGCAAAAAACCTATTCAAACAACAACAACGACAACAAGGTAATACTAAGCAACAGGGCCTATATAAAAATCTTTGAAAAGAAAAATTATGAATCTCAAGATTGAAAGAGATGTACTTCTTATTGTACGGTTATTACCGAATTATAAAGGACTATTGATGACCATCACAAAAAGGTGCATATGAATAACTAAATAAAATTGATTAATCTTTTAAAAACAAAAACCTACTAAAACAGTTTGTATAAGAATAGTGGCTGTATGCTTTTCAAGAAATTGAATTAATATCCTCAAAATATTGCTATGAAAGAAAGTTATAAATGCAAAATGTCCAAAATAGTTCCTGGAAATATTTAAGAAAGATATGACTTCAAAATTCCCTAAAAATTTGCCCTAAAGAGACATTAACTCTTTCTCCAATAAAGACAGAATAACTCCAGTACCAAAATCTGACAAGGACATTACATGAAAATATAAATTACAAGCAAGTATTTCTATACTTTTGTATATTATAAGGAATCATAGAAAGTTTATATTACGTGCTTCAAAGGCTCAGTTCAACCCATATGTCATATCTCTTGCAAGGGACTTTAGGAGTCTGAATTTGAAATGTCTGGTCAAAATTCAGGTGATACTATCAGGTCGGTGGCAACGTTGCATTGCTGTTCATAGTACCATGCCAGCCAAATGGCATTCACCTCACTGTGTATGTTTGTAAGTCTACCTATCTATCTATCTATCTATCTGTCTATCTATCATCTATCTATTCTATCTATCTATAATGTGTGTGTATTAGTGAGTTTTCTCATTACAGAGACACAATACCTGATACTCAACATTTAATAGGGTGGATGTCTAGTTTGACTCACAGTTTCAAAGCAATCAGTCCATGGTCAACTGATTTCAAGGCAAGAACACTGAGAGAAGGAATATGAATTAAAATTATATATATGAAATAAAATTAATAGATGATAGATAGATAGATAAATAGATAAATAGATAAGCTTTTCACCACAGTACATTCTCTCTTTCAAGTAGCCCTTTCTTTTTCTTTAATAAAATAATTCAGTGCATTTTGTTTTTTTAGTTATTGGCCTTTTAGACTATCTCTAACTGGGGCAGCCTCCTGCTACTTTTGAGATCAGATTTTTTGGTAGTACCTTAAAATACTAGAATATTTTGTATATATTGGTTTTGTTTTTCTCTGTATTGCAATGTAATTTCCTTAAGAGGACTGGGTCACTTTAAAGATTAGTTCAACATCGTTGGTCATTCAAGAGATTCAAATTACAACAATACTGAGATTCTATCTCACTCCAGAAAGAATGGCTAGTATCAAGATATCAACCAATAACAACTTCTGGTGGAGAGGTGGGGGGAAAAGAACCCTTTACTACAATTGGTGAGAATGTAGACTGATGTAATCACTGTGGAAAACAGTGTTAAGATTCAAAAAAAAAAAAAAAGACCCTAAAACTGAAAGGTCCATTTGACATAGCTATTCCCCTTCCCCTTCTTGGTATCTTCCAGAAACAATTAAAAACATCATATCACTGGGATGGATGCACATCTATGTTTATATTAGCACTGTTTGTAATAGGCAAACCTTGGAACCAGCCCATACACCCATCAACTGATGAATGGATAAAGGAGATATGGGATTTTTTTATACGATGGAGCATTACTCAGCCATAATCAAGGATAAACTTGAGATATCTATAGGTAAATGAATGAACCTTGAGACTGTACTCTTAAGTGAAATAAATCAAACACACATGTGTAAATATTGCAGTGTTTCTCTAGTATAAGAAACCAGAAGTGTAAACAAGGACCAGAGTTCATATTAGATGTTAAAAAGTAGGAAGAAAATTCTCAACTGGGAAGGGGAACTATGGAAAAGCAAAGGGGAAAAGGAAGAGATAGAAAAGAAAAAAGAGAAAAATGGATAAATAGAAGCAAAGCTTTTGTAAATGAGAAGGGGAGGAAAGCTTGAAAGGAGGATAAGGGAATGGGGAAACGAAGAGGAACTGAGATAAGTCATGAACAGGTACAAAGTCCTTATGATGAAGGTGATTATTGTGTATATTTAAACTGTACCAATAAACAATGAAAAACACAGTATATGTCAAGATTGTTGAATACTGTTTACTACATCAAAGATATAAAAATACTCTGGAATGAATTAATTAGTTAATGTAAAGCAAGCTTTTAAGTACTATGAACATAAAGCTGGAAAAAATTAAGAAAATTCATAATATACTATAATATTTGAAAATCTTTCCTCCAAAAGCTTTTTTGCTATACAGGTAACTCAGTGGCAGAGCACTTGTCTACCTTGTGTGAAGCCCTGGATTCAATCCACAGGACTGCAAAAATAGAGACAGATATATGTTTTACCATTGTCTCTAAGCTTAACAAAGATTTTAACTTTTTAAAGGACCCAAGCCAAGGTGGAGGTCACAGTATTGGTTACCTCATTAGTAAGAAACAATTTAATAAGATGTAATGAATGCAAATGGAAAATTTACATCAGTACCTAAAAAGAGGTATGATTGGGAAAAAATTGGGAAAAGAATGAAAGTTGGATCAGAGGAAGATATGCAAACAAAAGTGTCATAATTTTCTCAGAGATAGCAGTGAACAAAGCATGATTAAATCTAATGCCATTGGAATTTTATTGAAACAGCTAAATCCTTTTCCCTCAACCCTTTAGACTACTGTATTATGCAATGACAGTTTCTTAAGATGAAAATAGATCAATCCCACAAATTTTCTAAAAAATCAATTATCCAATGGGAAAGAGATGGATTACCATTGATTGCATCCTGCCGGTGTTGGAGATGATGGATGGTTGCAGTCATGGCATTGATCTTTGGAAACAGACATACACTGGTCTTGCATGGCTTATTATGGGGCCACCCACTCACAGAATGCATACATATACAGCAAATTCCACATTATACATTCTCTCACAGCCTTTCAGCTGTTCTTTTGCTCATACAACTTTGCCTATGTTGCTAAATTCAAGCATTGTTACTTCCTTTAAAAATTCAGATAAAATGAATATAAAGAATTTCCAGATAGACACTATGGTAAGGGAATGAGAAAGCAGCAGTATAAATGATCTGCTGACAGTGACTGCTTTGTTGCTAAGTTAATAGCCTGCGAGCTTATCTTGTTGCTCAGACAAATCCTTCACGTTTTCAAATAACCGGGGAACGTGTGAAATATTACAGGTTTATTCCAACCTGCAGCATCATCAAATGATAACTATTTGCAGTTCAGGTTCAATTTATATGCTCTACAAAATACTGCATATATTTTTTCAATGATCATATGCTTGTTAAATGAAAAGTACAAGTATAAAGATTTTCAAGCTATGTTTAATTAAATTTGTCTTAATTGTACATTGTTCACTGAACGGCCTCTGAAGGTCAGCCTCATCTGCTGTCCCGGGATTCACGGGAAAAATAATTTAAGACTGATTCCAAAAGCTATGTCAGAGTCTACACTGCATCTACTGCCCTTCACTGTGCTTACTGAAGGCAGCGGTTAAACTACACGTTCTTTCTTTGCTCACTGACTGACTGAGGAACTAATCTGCGAACATGCTATTTAGAAAGATGCTTGTTGGAATAACCGTAAGCATGGTGGTGACATTTACACAGGTTAAATATGACTTTCCTTCCACAACCATAAGATTTCTGGTGCTGTTTATACAGAGTGAGCAGGGTAGATGTATGATAAATAACCATAACTAAGAAATGCATATTAGTTTTTGTTACAAACTCACTTAAATCAATTTGTCCATTCAGTTGACATTGGGGATTGTGTGTTGTTTTGTTTTATAGATGTTGGTAAACTCTCCAGGGTTAGAGCAAAGAAGAGTATGTCTTAAAGAAAGAGAGTGTCATTATACATTTCACTGCATGCGGTAACATTTATTGAGCAAGAGGTATAAAGAAAGCCATGAACACTGCTCTGTGGAGGGGAATAATGCTGGCTGAGGGCATAGGGAATTGTGTCTCTGGTGAAAGGACATTCCTCAAACAGATTACTCACAACCAAGAACAAGCACGGACCCTGTGGTGTGGAGAAACGGGAACCAGTGCATCTATATAGGACACTTATTTAATATGTTCTCATAGAACACATTTAATGACTAATGATTCTATCCTAAATTACCCAATAGATAAAAGAGATCCAAATTGAAAATGTGTGGTCAGGTGCATCTTTAAGCAGCTTAGCCAGAGTTGCCCTGTGGCTTGTCAAAACACAAAGTAGAAGACACATAAAGAGGAAAGAGGATCAGTTGAAATATTTCCCTAGACTACAAGTTTCATTGTTTTAAAAATATTTTGATGTATATAATCATGAGCTTCATTTCTACTATTGGCTTATTGTACTTGACAAGAATGTGTTATTATCTATTTGTTTCTTTTTTAAGAATCTTTTTGGTTTATGTCTTATAGGCTGAGTAACTACTTTGAAGATAATTATAACTATATAATAACTACTGTTATTCTTTTATTCTCTGATCTATTTATTTCATAAAGCAAAAACAATTTTAAAAAGTGTATGAAGGTGTAAAAAATGGCAGTAAGCTTCCTTAAGATGGTTTGGAATGGATTCACATTTTCTCTGTGTACAATGAAGAAACAACTACCTTTCTTTGTATTGTATTTCAAGTTTTTTGAGTCTTAACATAATTAACCATGAATTACAACATGAGAAATGTGAGCGTGTGCAGGGTTTACAGTGTCAGCCTCTATTTGTAAAAGAGGCTGGCATTCACTGATGATCTAACAGCAGTAAGGAGTCAGTACCAACTCTGCCTAGTAAGCATTCAGCCTGCTTTGTGTACAATACCACGAACATATTTTTACATGTAGGAGTCACTGCAGCGAAGAGCACCAACATGAGAACATATGAATCACTAAGAAAAATCAAGGCTGGTTCAAGAAACATTACAAAGGCCAGTTTTTTCTTTGCTTTGAAACTAAGAATTTCTCACGTACATACTGAAATATCATGGTAAACAGAAAGCTGATGGACACAAGGTTATAAAGATCATAGTGAAATTCTACAATGTGTGGTCCAATAGAAGACACTCTGCAAGGAATGATGGATACATGTGTTTGAAGCAAGGAGAGATACCTTGAGGCAAATTAATGGCAATGTGTCTTTTACTATAGCAAAGTTTTAAATCAAAACATTTATTTTATTTTCAATCACTCTATATTTACCAGTCTTTTGCAGCAAGTTCTGTTCAATGACATCGTTATGGTACGTCCTCATCTACCTTGTTTACTAGATCTGATAACTAGTGGCCTCTGGTCTTCCCCAAAGTCCAAATGAACATGAAAGGTCATTTAAGGTCTTAAACTGATTCATGACATGAAGTCAGCTTTGACAGAGAAACCAGAGGCACTTATGCCTATAAAAGCATGCTTCCATGTAAGAGAAACTGTAAGATATTGAAGCTTATGTGTCTGTTTTATTGTAGTTAACATTACGGTCTCAAGGTACATTTACTTTCCCACAATGACTCAAATTCATTCTTCTTTATGATAGAGTAATACTCCATCGTGTATAATACCACATTTTCCTTATCCATTCAGAAATAAAGGCTGATAATAGGAAACAGGGAGATAGAGCTTTTTTAAAAAATTGGAAAGAGAACCAAGATATGGTGGAAGAGGGGAAGGAGCGGATGGGAAGAGAACATAAAAAGAAAAAAATTTGTTATTTACATGTACCAATTCCACAGGGTGAACATACTCATTATGCACTGCAAACATGAACTAGAGCAAATAAAAATAAAAGTAAAGAGGACTTTCAGAACCTCTTCAGAAAAATGGCAAGAGCAATAGAAGAAGTGTGTCTCAGTCAGTGGGGAATTACCAGCAATATGTCTTTCACTAAACTAAATTTTTAAAAACACAAACATTCAACTCTTATTTTAAAAAATGCACCAAAAAGGCTTGTCATCTGCAAAAGCATGTATATATTTGCCTGGAAACAAAGCCAACATTTCTCTGGTGGACAGCTTTTCTAAATACTTTAGCATTCAAATTGATCAGAGTCATCTTGGGAGGCTTCCTCAGACTATTTGGAAACCAAGAGAGTGTACATGTGAGTCGCATTCTAATTTGTACGGAGTCAGGCTCAGCCTGAGAAGCTTGCTAACGAAGTAGAAAGCTGGTGAGTTGATGGTCATCCGCACACAACATCCTTTGCAAAGGGCTTATGAGGAGAAGCAGGTTAGCAACGTTCATGCTCTAACCTGCCCCTCCCTTCTAAAATATTGATGCTAGTCGTGTAATCACGTATAGCCCGTTGTTGGGGATAATTGGAAGCATTTGGTCCCACCACTGGATTCTCTGTGATAAATATTTAGTCGCAGAGAGGAAAGCTCCTTTTTGAGAACACACATCAGTCTGGGATTCTTGAAAACAGAAGATAGGGTGCTGTTACCTGGAAGGAACCTTCGCTCTCCAGTCCAAGGTCTACCTAATTAGCTTACTGAGAAGCAGTGGTCTCCTTCTGGCTGGCTGGCTGACATTTTGACATTTCTTCCCTCACTTCTTCTTGTCGGTGTGAAAAGGAACTGAATTCAAAGAGCCAGTCCACTTTGCCAGCAAATATAGCACCCCTCACATAGTTAGGCCATGGCGACGTGGTATGTCACTTTAACTCTGTCATTTTTCTCTCCAATTAAAAATAATGGATGATATTGGCCTGTCAGCCTGAATGGTATTTCTATAGGGAGAGAATTACTTGGTATCTCCACAGAGCCATTGTCCACTAATTTGAATTTCAAGATTTGACTGCAATCCATCTCCATGTCTCTCCATTATCCCTGTGTCACCAAGCATCTGCACTTTCCAAGGAGACCCTCTGACATGCACCATTACAGAGGAGGCCATTTTTTTTCTGGAAAACTTTTCATGCAAACTGAGAGGGTAGAAAGATGATCACATCTTTCGATTATTCAGCTCCGTTTCCTGGAACAAATCTGTCTGAATTTGTCAGTAGCTGTTTCATCACTGAAACTTTAGTACATTGTATTGGCCAAATTTCTGTCACACTTGCATTCTAAGAAAAATAAAAAAGAAAATTTCTTATTGTATCAAGTATTAAGTAAGATAAAGGGTATGCAACCACCACTAGCCAAAGGAAACACAATGCTCTCCATAGTTATATATTTTATTTATTTCTGATTCCTTAATTCAGAGAAGGCTATGCAGTGATTTTTTTGCTCATCTTAGGAAAAGTGGACTACCAGTTGTTAGTGAAATAGATGTTAGCAATATAAATATTAGATAAAAAGAGCTGAACAGGTGCAAGCTATTCTTAATTAAATCTTGTAGCCAAAAGTAAATGTTAATAGTTATAGACATTTTATTCTGCACCAATTATTTCTACTCAGCCTTCAGAGTCTTCTTCAAAAGGTAATGCCATTGCTGAGAGAATTTCCTCAATGTAAACTGTATTCTGGGTTATAATTGGAGCCAATTTTAGTTACTGTTAGAAAACCACTACCAGAGTCTCATCTCTAAAGATAGAAACATATATATATATATATATATATATATATATAATTTAAATGAAGGAAAAATAGAATAAAAGCATTAAGAGGAAAAGAACTGAAATTATTTCAAGATATAATTATTAACCCCAAATTTAGCAACCTGTACACCCATGGCTGGAACACAGCTAAGATAGAACATTCTGAAGAAAATGTCAGAAATGCTTAGCCAAATACACTGAGGTATCTCCATTTCATTATCACGCAATATCTTCCCATTATAATTTTTTAGGCATTTGCTGAGGTACATCCAGATTATCAGCTATAATTTCAAGCAGTACAATTGAAAACAAATGTATAATAACAAAAGTGCTATTCTGTACTTTGATTCATTATTTAGTTTTTCTTTTCTTAAGTTCAAAAAACACATTTAATATATTTATAAAATTATAACTACAAGACATTTCTGTGTTGATTTAATTCAGGATTATAGTTTAAAGTTCTTTAATTTCTCAGAGTTACTTACATATATTTAACTTACATTTTATCTTGCCTAAGAGCTTAATTTATATTTTTAATAACTGTAGATAGTTTTACAATAAACATTTGTGCATGAGTACAACAATCCTTCTAAAGCAATTTATAGAATTTCAGGTGAATATTCTCACATAAGAACTAAAAATTTTAAATTCTATCTCTAATTTATAAGAATGATATTTTTGGAAATTAGAGGCATACTGCTTCCTATAAAATACTGAAAAAATGGGAAATGATAAGGTGATAATATATAAAACAATTGTTTTGTGAATCCTTTGACTAGTTGCATTAGTTTTAACAGATCAAGAAAATATTCTGTGTGAGATAAAATCTAGCAGCACTTCAAGGCAAGCAGTGTAATATTTTTGTTCACAAGTTCCATATTTACTAAAAACATATCAATTAACCTAAAAATATTCCAGAGGTAGGAATGTGAGACAGTAAATGTCTCTTCCTCAATTATCTAATTTTACAGAATTAACTGAGATACAGTTAAAAGAAGGTTCCTATGAAGAATTTGTTTTCTGAGTTCTAGTTCATTAGTCTTTGCCCTATAAATACATTTCTCCTCTAATGGAGAATAAACAAATTAATTGATGGATAGAAAGATACTTTTATTTTAATAATGCCATAAAAACCAGGTTGTGGAAGCCATAGGTTAAGCTGAATCTTTATTTTATTTTTTATTTTAAATTGTTTATTGGTACAAGTTAGAAATACATAAAGATCATATTCATCACAGGGAATTTGTACTTGCACACGATATATTTTGATTCCTCTTTTTTTCCCAATCTTCTCTACTTCCTTCAACCCCTACTCCCCTCCCTATATACAAAGCTTTGATTCAATGTTATGCTTTTTAAAAATCATTTCTTTTCCTTTTCTGTTCCTTCCTTTCCTCCTCTCCCTCCCTAGTTCTTCTTTCCTTTTGAACGATTTCTTCCGATTCCACCATATTTATTATACATTTTGGTCCTTATTTATTCTTTCAGTCTCTCACACCAGGGTAAATGTAATGTTTACACATATGAGTCCTATTTATTTCCCTTAAGAGTATGGTCTCAATATGCATCCATTTACCTAGACGTATCTCAAGTTTATCCTTCTTTAGGCTGATAAATCTTTAATATAGTAATATTGTAAGAAGTTTGACACTGACACAGACAACACCAACTCAGACATCTTACTATCATTTATGATCCCAATGGAACCAGGGTGTACTGCTTTGACTTTAACAACGTATCTAAAAGTGGATTTCAAGGGAGGGCAATGGAAGTGATTAAACTTTTCTTACCATCTGGGAAATACTGTAGCCTCTAGTAAGCCTAAGAAAGACAAAACTACTGCTAGATAAGAATGACTTCTAAAGATTTCAAGCATAAACACGGGCTTATTAGAAAGATATGGACCTGTTGAATATTACTATCAAGACCACAATAAGAGGTAGATTTTTAAATGGATGAGAGCAGCTTAGACACAACAAAACAATGTCATGGATTTGAAATACAACTTCACATTATTTTAATGTGCTATAAAAATATCTTCCCAGGACAATGGGAAAATGCAAAGTAAAGGGCAATAACTGTTTAGGACATTAAAGTGGATGCCTACATAAAGAGAAGTTAGTGAATTCTGAATTTTCCGCCAATCTAATAATTCAGAGTTCCAGTGACTAAAATTGCATAATCTCCAGGCTAAGCACATCTCTCTTAAGATAAAACTTAACATATTTAAACTAAGAGCAATAAATCACATTCAGAATCCATACAAAGTCAGTTAACTAAAAAAATGAAAACAAAATGGTCTCTATTCTTTCACAAATTGGTTAGAACAAAAACAGGAATGAATTTAATGTATAAAGCGAAAGATATTTACAAGGAAAATGATTTATGGCTTATAAATGCAGATTTTATGACACACTCATTTTACCTTAGTTTTAGTAAAATACAATATTGAAGTGCCTTTTGATTTTGTAAAATGAAAAATTGAATAAGACAACACCTTTGGAATGTCACTGTCATTTTTTAGAGTAAAGAAAAGCTAGATAATATTTTCTCTGGTATCAATCTGTAGCTATAGTTAAAGTCAGAAGGGACATAGAAGTGAAACAAAGGAGGGAGATTTTGGGTGACAAAATCCTGTTCTAAATTGTGTTGTTTTACATAGTGAAATCCTCTCTGCCCTCTTAACTCCCACAATATTAGCACAGTCTGCTGGTATTCTCTGTACCAGTAATATAAGGCACAATTATGTAACATTATAGCACAAGGCTATAAATCTAGGTTAATTTCCTGTTGCTGTTGTAGAAATCACCACTATCTTAGTGACTTAAAGCATCATGAAATTATTATTTACACTGCTGGAAGTCAAAATCTAAAATAATTTCCTGGGACTAAAATAAGTGTGTTTCTTTGTGTACTCTTCCAGAAAAGAATCCATTTTTTTGCTTTTTCTAGCATCTAGAGGACATTTATAGCCCTTGACTTGTGACTACCTTAAAAAACAGTAGTGCTGTGAGCTTGATCCTTCTCATATCATGTTATTCTGACCTCTTCTTTGGCATCTGCCTTTTGTCCATACCTTGACATCACTTTCCATCTCAAGGTCAGCGATAAGAAGTTGCAACTCCACTAGTAATTTTAAATGTCTTTTACTAGGCAACTGTATTCATCAGCTTTCCTTTGTTATGATGAAATACCTCAGAAAATCAACTTAAAAGGAAACTTTAATTTGCTCACAGATTGAGAGGTTTCAGTTCATGGTCTCTTAGCCATCTTGCTGTGGGACTGTGGTGATGCAGATCATCATGGCGAGGGCATGTGGCCAAGGATGCCTCATCTCACAGTGGCACAGAAGCAAAGAGAGAAAGCGTCCCTGCTCTCAATATTTCCTTCAAGGCATGCAAACCAACTACCTCTCTAGGCCTCAGCTGCTAACAGTACCATCACCTCATGGTAATGCAGGGGTTGGCAGCCAAGTTTTTAACATGTGGGTCTTGCGGGGTGGGAATTTAAGATAGAAACCAGTACAGTACCAACTGTACTTTCAGGCTTTAGGCAATAAAATGTGTTCATCTTTGGGAAAGAATAGCATTATTTTACTCATCACGGAGTTAAAATGGCGCACACAAACACACAATCACACACACAGGCACACGCACGCACAGATACACACACACTCAACACAGAGAGACAATTCAATTATAGCAATTACAGAATAAACTTGGGGACCTTCTTCTGTCTCAACTTGACATTAAGCTAAAAATTCTTTCTGCAAAACTTGTCTGTGTCCACATTAGGACTGGTGATCTACACTGTAACCAAATCTTTGTCACATGATTATTCTCTAAACGAAGGACCCAAAGTGAGTAGGAAATTGGTACAAACTCTGAAGCCCCTTTGTGATGCTGGCTTTTCTTTCCTTATTTTTGATTTACTTGTTTATTTATTTATTTGCTGGTTTGAAGCATCACTTTCTTAGAAAAATGATTCTGTGGACAAAGTGGGGGGGCAGTGGCAGAAATTCACAAGTACTTTTTTTTTTGGTACCTGTAATCAAACTCATGACCTCAGGCTTGCCAGACAAGCGCTTATGGTGCTGAACTTTATCCCAGGGCTACAAGTACTTTCATAAAAGTGAAAGCATTCTCTTATTTAACATGTTAGGAATACTGTTATATACAAAGTTAAAGGGCAAGAGTCTCCCTGGATTAATGTATATAATCCATGATTTTATAAAAAATGCTCAAAAATATGAAGAAACCTAAGAGAAAAACATCTGGGTCTAATTAAGGTGTTAGGCAGCACCAGTAGGGAGGTAGTCATTGTGAGCGAAAATAGCCAAGAGTTTGATTCATAAGAAGCTTGCAATCAAAAAGATAAACCTTTTCGACAGAGGTAGAAATAGCTGTTCCACTTTCGTGTTGTAATCCTGTTGTCTGGATTCATTATTGATTTCTCAGGAAGTTGTCCACACTATCATGTGGATTAAAAGAAAAGGGGCCTAAATTATCTCAAAAAAGGGTTCAGTGCCTTTAGAGTTGCACTTTTAGTCAATGAGCTATGTCATGTCATACTGGACACGTGATTTGGACTTTCACAACTTAAGGTCACCTGCTAAATCTAATCCAGAGAAACCAGCAAAGGCAAACTTGGCATTTGTGATTCTCTGAACTGGAGGTTTGACCAGATACTGGGTAATATTTCATGTTATTTTGAGTGATAAGTACTGCTGAGAGTCCATAAGCAGGATTTCAGAACATTCTAGACTCTTCCCTTCTTTAACACTCTATCCCAGAAGTCTGAAATCTAGATCAAACTGTTTTGATTGGAACCTATGCAACAATCAAGAAATGTCTGAATGTTCTTCAATGACAAGTATATTTGTGTTCATGGCCTTTTGTTAGACCTTTTGTATGCCACTAGCTTAAGATGTGCCCTTCCATGCTAACTTGCAAGAGAAGTTTACATTCTAAAACCGTCCATTGTTACCATGCTGCATTATATTAAGTGTGTTTATAAGATACAGATTATTTGCTAATGCATGATGCCTTCTATAAAGGGCATCAACAAAAGATAACGTTTAGGTGATTTTCATGTACAATCTGTATGATATTGAAGATTTCAGTGTTGAAAAAAAGCCAGGCGTGGTGGTGCACACCTGTAATTCCAGCACTTGAGAGGCTGAGGCAGGAGGATTGTTGTAAATTCGAGACCAACCTGGGTTACAAAGTGAGCTCAAGGCCACCCTGAACTGCACAGAGAGACCCTGTCTCAAAAAGACAAAGATTTTTAAAAAAGCAACATTGGGAAAAATCACATATGTGTACTGCAAATAGTCATGTTTGATCAGGAAGTATTTTTCTAATTCTAATGTTTAAATTTTAGACAAACTGTAAAATCTGATAAACAATCTACTTTCATTAACCACACAGATTCATGCCATGGCACTTTGTCAGATGAAGAATGAATATCAGGGGTGTGTGTTTGTTTGTTTTTACAAGGAAAATATTTGAGTAACATTGACTCTCAGAATCATGTTAAAACAGCAAGTTTGCATTCATGAAATTTTATTTAGTATTCCATAACATAGTGAAAATACCTTGACTTGTAAGTCCAAGGCAGATTAATAAAATTGTTAAGTGTGATGTCAAGCTATTACTTAAGATTTAATATCTCCAGGGGCTTCTGAGTAGAGACTTTCGTGGAGTGCAGTGGGGAGGGAAAGTTGATATGCATCTCACTATCTTAACTTATAACACTGCTCCTTTGCCAAAAAAAAAAAAAAATGTATTGAACAGTCTTGAAAATTAGTGAGGGGTCAAGTCAAATTTAGTATCTTTCTTTTGTTACTTTAAATTGCTTATTACTTGCTTAGCCTTGCAGAAAATTCAAGATACAGTAAAAGGGAAGCTGGGTGGTCTTTAGTCTTGTCTGCCTCATTCACAGTTTGATATTGGAAAGAGCGTGCAAAACATATCTGAAAGGTTGTTACCCGGGTTAAGTCTGGTGCCCTGCAGTGAGTTAGTGCAAACTAAGCTAGGCAAGTTCTTGGATTTATCACCTTTGCCCGGAGGAAGCAAGTAAACACTGAACTGGAAATCAGGAGATCATGTAATTGTTCGGAGTGGCAATGTGAAGCATTGTCCAAGTTTCAAAGGTCCCTTAATAAATTTGGGTTAAATTTAGACAAACGTTGCCACTGCTTCAAAGAATCTATTAGATATTCCTTGAAGAAAGGATAGAGGACAGTATTGCCTTGTTTTAGTTTTGAGATATTTGGGAGAAGGGGAAATGAGTGAAATGAAGTGAGACAGGAAAAGAACACTGATGCAAAGAGCAGCTTTCATTGTGTCTTAATGTGTAAATAATGAAGATCCCTAGGTTCTTTGTATATATACTCAGTATTTGCCACATCAGATAATGCCATTCACTGGATCCCTGTCAACATAAAGGTACAAGAAGAAAAGGTAGGGGCTGGGGATTTAGCTCAGCGGCAAAGCGCCTGCCTGGCAAGCGCAAGGTCGTGAGTTCGGTTCCCAGTACTGGAGAAAAACCAAAAAAAAAAAAAAAAGAAGAAGAAGAAAAGGTATTACAAGTTAAGGATGAGTCTGCACATTAAAGTTACACTTAGCACTGGACAATTTTGCCCATTAACCTTCAAGGCTTTGGTAAGAGTCTTGAATGGCTACAGATTTCATTGAAAAATACGGACAGGTCCTTCCAGCACTTCATGTTTTTCTTGAAATGTAAGTGTGCTCTCTGGGAGGATATCTAATCCAAAGGGCATCACACATGCTAATCAAGTGCTTTGCCACTAAGCTACACTTGCATCTCTGAAGCTTGGGTTTAAGAAGTAATACAGAATGGAGAACCATGTGTGTACTATACAGAGTTACAGTTAAATATCCAATGTTCTTAATTTCCATTATAAAAACACTATAGTCAGTGTGGTCTATTCAGTTATTTATCTAGCTCTCTGTCATCATACATAGCTATCTAGTTTAGCATTCTGATACTTACATGCTACTAGGCATTCCATGCTGAAATAGATGAATTTATAAATTACTAGGTTAGTTTATGAAATAGTATCATAAATAATGTCTGAGCTTCACAGTCTTTAAAGATCATTGTCTCCTCATCCATGAGTCAAGGAATCAACTTGCTGGTCGCTACACAGAAATGAATGCCATGATTTAGTTGCTCTTGCCAAGAGGAGATGTCAGGAATTTCCCTTCTGCAGGGGAAACTTTTGCTTGAACCAAAGGAAGAGAAAGGTAACTCGGCACATATTTACCTAAACTTCAAGTATTTATGGGAAAATCCAATTTTTATCTCAATCCAGCTCAGCTGTTTGTGAAAACCGAAATCCATATGAGAGCTGCCCACTAATACCTATTTGTATTTTGCTGAGGTCAAATGGACTAAGAGGCCTATGATATAAAAATGCTACATTGTTAAAATACACTTATTAAATTGATTTTTTTTTTGTCTTCCTTCTCCAAGTGGAGAATAATGATGTGCCATCAGTATCGACACATTCTTACTATGGTATTATTCCTGGGCCACCTAGAAGGGAGGAAACAATAAAGGTTCATTTGTTATATGCCTTCAAGAACATCTAGACTGAAAATGCTTTTCTCTATTATAGCATTTACAGCATATTTCTTATTGTGTGATATAACATGATATATACAAGCAAGAAAAAAATTTCTCAACCTGTCTCATCTTTTTCCTGGAATGTTAAGCGATATTGTGTTTTGCTGTTTGTCTTTGTTTCTTACTGTTTTGATACATTTCATTGGAAATGGTATGCTATTGTTCACTTCCAGCATGTTTTTTAATCTTAGAGAAAATAGTAGCAATGATCCTGTGTGCGCCTTATCAGAATTACTCAGCCAATTCAAATACACTCTTAAGATATTTATCTGCTTCTATATTGTGTGTTTTATTTTTCTGAATTTTTATTACATATGAAATCTTAAATGTAGAAATGAATACTCTAGAAATAAATCATTTCTCAAAGAATCAAATCTTTAGGAATGCTTCATTAAATTATATTTATCCTTAAAGCCAACACAACATAGATTGCAAAATAGCATCATTTATACTTTGGAACAATAGTTTTCTCATGTGAAAGTCCTAATGATTTTCTATTTAGAACCTTTGAATACTAAGTACTGTTAACAGTGAATTTATTTTAAGTCAGAGTAGTTCAAGCAGAGCTGGAAAAACATTTAGATAAAGTTGATCAATAATATAAAATCTTCCACACAATTTTACTAAAATCTTTTCTTTTTAAAGATATATTTTTAAATTTCATTATCTAAACTCTTCACTTAATTTTCATTATGTGTGTCACATCATTGCCTTAAAAAATCATAGTCTCTGTCTAGCACTGCAGGGATCATGACACTAGGTTTGCTTGCATAAATAAGCCTGGACATGTTGGGCTCAGGGGACTGCCACAGAAGAGTGATCAGTCTTCAAGTGGAATGAGCTGACAACATATGCCAACCTCTCTCTCCCCTTGTTAAATCAATATTCTTGCATAGAAAGTTGAAAGTCCACCACCTTGCCTAGGAAAAGCCTCTACAGGAAAACTGTACTTGTTGAAAATGACAAAGTATGGGTTGGCCACATTCACACACCTATACATTTTTCATTTTCAAGAGATCATAAAATATAGTTTGTGATTTTCAGCAACTGCCATGAGAATTTCTTTAAGTACATTGAATAAACTGATAGCAAGGAAATAACAATTTGAAGAACTGATCAAAATATGTCATTACCCTGCTTCTTGGGCCCCAAACTAAATGTCTTCAGACATCAATTGACCCTCAGCTTTAAAGAAAGCTAATGTGAAGTTCTTCCCATCAGCATAAAATTGAGAACATGTTGGCTTGATTGGTGTCTGCACCATTGGGCAGATTACTCAGCTTAGTATGCCATACTCAAGAAAGCATGTAGTTTGGATCAGGTTGTGGAAAATAATTAAAAGCAAATTAGTGTTCCAATAGTCAAGGACTCAAGACTGCAACTATAAAGGAGTCAGACAAAGGGAGATTCAGCCCAAAAGGTAGACAATAGAAGCAATGATCGTAAGTTGAGTTCAGGACACAACAAATTAGTTCTCTGAGTGTCTATTCTCCAAAAGACATCTGCATATACATAGGGCAGTGGGTGGAGGGCAAGGAGGTTCTGAGCTTATAAACCAAACAATGGCCTAAAGGAGAAGAATCGCCCAATACCCACACACACCACCACTTCTGCTTATTTTTTAAAAATATTTTTATTATTTTTCAACTGGTCCTGACACTAAGGCTGGGTTTCTCAATTGATTACTGCTTGATTTGATCTATTACCACTTCCTATATCCCTCTGATAGTAGAAAAGCAGATCCTCTATATTCTGTCCCAGTGAATTTAGCCTGGGCTGTCCTACACATATTACAATATATAATATTTTAGTTAAATGGTCTCAGAATTCTTCTCTGAATATAACAGATGCCATTGTTTGGTGCAACAGAATCCATTTGTCTCCATGAGTAATGTTTATTAAAAATTATAACAAAATATAAAAAAAAAGTATATGGCTATATTTGTAGTTATTTTTTTGAGGGAGTGTTGGTAGTGATTGGATCCAGGGCCTTTCCACATGCTGAACAGGCACTGAACACTGAGCAATAGTCCGTCTGCAGTTACTTATTTTTAATATATTTTTCCTGATAGTCTACTCCTGATAGAATTAGCTAGTTCACTAAAGTTTTGCTGAACCCAGGAAATAAATAATTTCTAATCTAATCTTCAATTATGAAAGTATCTTGAATGGTTCATATAGTTTGTTTCTGTTATTGACTTAATTACTTGTGCCATATTAGGAGATTTAATAAAAAATAATTACTGATGACTTACCCTAAACTGTGTATTGAATTTTGAGATCACTTTTTTAGTCTGGGATTTCAAACCTAGGATTGCAAGTAGATATTGTGTAAATATTCTTAGTTTGGCTTTGGCCGTTACATTCTAGGACCTTCATGATTATTTAAATGGCTCATTGGGGAAAATAAAAAGCACACTCAATTTTTCTAAAATTCATTCAGTTAAGTTGTATGTCCAATAACATAAGCAATAAAGATGAAGAAAAAGAAAACAGGGTCTTATTTTGTATGTGTTGTAGGAAAAGTCATAAGTGAAATAAATGGTGCTGCCCTTGCTCCTCCTGGTCTAGAGACCTAGCTGCCCAGTGGAAATGGCTAGAAAGAGCATAGTATTCAAGGTTTGATCTAAATCATGGCTGATTCTGTTTTCCTCTATTATTTTCTGGTTGGAGAAGGAAAGGAGAGATGGTTAGACCATAAGGTTTTATCTGAAAAATAAAAGTAATAACTACATTCAGCACTTATTCTTCCTTACTAGAGCCTGTTAGTTAATTCACTCAACAAATGTGGATTATCCCCTTACTATGCATTCATTCATTCAATAAATAATGCCCAAGTATCCCCTAGGTGAGCGGCACACTGCTGGGTATTGGGAACAGAGGAGTGCAGGAACCCAGACAGGGGCCTCCTCAAAGTACATGGAAGTCCCCAGGAGAACAGAGCAAATGAACTAGTGCAGGGACAATGACAGCACATGAGAAACATCATGCAGAATGCTGTGAAGGTAAGTTAATCTTTCTATGGGAACATCTAGCAGAAGGACTTTCCTCACCTAATACACGAGGGAATTTTCATCTGAGGAAATGATTGAGCAAAGTTATAAGAGATAGACTAAGATTAGCCAAGGGAGTGGGCCAATGATTATTATGATTATGTCCCTAAAAGTGAAAAAATGTATCAATCCTGACTTAAAAGTGTATTCTTAACTTCAGAGGGATGGAAAAATAGTATCGGTTACACTACTTCAGTGGAATATGGGGAGCAGTAAAGAATTAAATCCAGCATCTCCAGTCATAGAACCCTGAACATGCCCAAGCCCACCTGATCTCAGAAGAATTAAATTCAGCAATGATCAATTGGGAAGGCTAGAATCATTGTCAAAATTAATTGCAAAATAATTCAAAATATTTAAAGAAGTAATCGAAAGCTGAATTCAGTTGATTAGTTTATGAAGCTATTAATGGAATTAGAGCAGTATTGCGATTGCAAAGTGTTTAAATATAAAAATAAAGGCAAATATTCATCCTTTCATTCAACAAGTCTTTATTGAGTGACTACTAGGTACTAGTCATTGAGCTGGGCTCTAATAATATACTTTTAAATGAAAGAAGAAAGAGAAACTTTTTTTAACCTTCCTGGAATTCAGTGGAGGAGACATAAATGCATGAAAAATTATGCAAATAAATGCAAAATTCTATCTATGGTAAGAACTCTGTAGGACAGTTCACGGAAATTTCTGGGTGCTGTTTTTAAATATTTAATGGAAGTTAGAGACTATTCAAAGTGGCAGAGAGGCACTTAAAGGAGTAAATGTTTCAATCCTGGTTACTAAAGGTAAAAGTGTGAAGGAGGTCCTTGAATTCCAAGATTTCACAATCAGGAGAAGATGCATATCAATCTGACAGTTGTGAATATTCACAATGATAGAAGTGTATAAAAAGTTAAGAAAACAGCAAGATGAATTCTGGGATGTGAGTTTTAGGGTAGTCCACTTGTTTTCTCCAAGGATCCTAAAAAATGAATACAGCTTTTTTTCAGAAGGAGAGGCTGAGGTAGGCACAGGAAGAGCCTGGACAGAAGAATGAGTATGGAGAAGGACCAAGAACCTGTGCAGGAGCTGGGAGGGTTTAGCTGTGTGTGCAGTATTCCGAGAGTGTGCTGTATACGTGAGGATGGTAGGTTGTGAGGCTGGAGAGTTGGGGTTGGAAAGGTAATGACAAGTATTTCTCATGATATAATTTCCTTTCCCCTAAGAAAAGCCTCTGTACATAGACACATCTGCGTTTTAGGATCTTCAAATGTTTCTTGTGTCCTATTCGCCCATCTCTAGCTCCCCTTCTCTCTGCATTCCCTACTTTATCCTCTCAATTTCACTCCTGTCCTTTAAAATCCTAGAACTACTAGGACTTTGGTAAAGAAGTGTGTAGTTAGAATATATTCAGTATTTTTTGGTAGTCTTTTATTCCTTCAGAGTGCTAATCTCACACCCTAAAGTGTAAACAAAAGACTTGACGTGATTCCATCACACTTCCAAATCCTATGAATGGCCTCCGATGGAAATTTATAGGCTGTAGGACATGCATAAAGAGCTTTTTCATCATGCAACGAATGACCTTAAGGTGTGTCTGTGATACAAATCACTTCCGAATTAGATGTTGTTGTCTCCAAGGGTAAATAATAAAGAATCGAGTTCTAGAAGGAACTGTTACAAGTTTGAGAGACAAATAAACCTCACTTAAAAAAATAAAACACCAGCTTTCTTCCTTTGTATGTATAACTTCCCTAACTCTCAGTTAGCCTCATACCTTCAGGCAGGAAGTAAGAAATGCAATATTGGCAAAAATTCACTCGGCTTGGCTGGGAATGATGTGTTTCTGGCACTCTGAGATACTTAACACTTTCCAGAATAGAGGGAAAAAGTTGCTTTGACAACGTCTCAGTGAGGCACACTTGGAGAGTATTCCTGATTAAGACAG
Source organism: Chinchilla lanigera (assembly GCF_000276665.1). Classification (NCBI taxonomy): domain Eukaryota; kingdom Metazoa; phylum Chordata; class Mammalia; order Rodentia; family Chinchillidae; genus Chinchilla; species Chinchilla lanigera. The sequence continues at coordinate 3,541,457 of NW_004955483.1, read as the reverse complement.
GCTGTCTGCACTGTTATTGCGACTGCTGATCCCCCACCCAATTCCATCACCAAATGCATTACGTTAGTCTTGCATATGGGGTCAAAAGTCGAAAACTTGGCCAGGGTTTCTGCCATGTCTACAGTGTACTCTGTTTGTAAGTAGTATACAAAGAGTTTCATGCAAAACAAATACACACAGACGGCTTTGTATGGAGTGGTATCACTGTTCAATGGGCAGGTCAAAATCATACCACACAGGCAACATTCCAGGAATTTACAAAACAAGTTTGAATGAAACAAAATGTTTCCCCATGGATAACCAGGTCTACAATATCACTCTCTAGAGAGCTACCCTATAACATTTTACTATTGTGAGATTCTGATCTTTTGATTGCCTTGTGATTCATACTCAGCAGTTGTACAGCTTAACACAAAGGATCAGACCTGAAATCTAGTGTGTTGGAGTCCACTAATCAAAATGGGACATATTTGTTAAAATCATTTGACTAAGGTTGGTAGGCAGCACTTCAAATCTGATCTGATAGGTGCAGTCCAAGTTTTTAATGCCAAACTTTTGGGAAAGTGGTAAACAGATGGGAGTAATCAAATAATCCTGGATACAACATGAATCTGTTTCAATGAAGGCTTGTGATGCACAGTGAAAAGAATGTTGGATGTGAAGTCAGCCGATTTGGATGTGAGTTTGAAGCCTGGGTCACTGATTAGTTGCTTCAGTTTGAACAACTCACTTAACCTCTCTGAACTCCAGTATTCCTGACTGTGAGATTGTTACAATAATTCCTGCCTCTGAGTGTTGAAGGTTTTTAAGAATTAAATTGCTTTAGCACATTAAAGTGCCTATCAAGAGCCAGGAAATTTTCAGTAATTCATTGACAAATCAAAATATGTGTTCCACCTGAATGTTATGAAGCAATTTTTTCCCAGACATATATAAGAGGCCTTGTTTTGCAACACCTGAAAGGCAATGGCTGGTTTGAAGGCTGAGGAGGGGTACCAGTCTGGCCCTGGCACTACATAAGAAATCTTGAGAAATCTGGAGACAAAGAAAGATATTGCAAGAAAATCATTCTCAAAACCTTCCATGGGTTGTCAGTGCTACAATAACCCAGGCCAGTCAAAGACCAAGGCTACTCCCAGACTCTTAAAATGAGTCATTGCAATTACCATGAGATGGTTTCCTATGGAAAGAAGAAAATACAAATTGCTTCTCCACAGCTTCATCAACTGAAATCCAATCTCACTGATGATAGGAAGCTTGATCTGTACCATGGCAATACTATATATACACTTATGCATATGTCAATAAAGGTAGAATAGAGTGTTTCCAAATGCAAAGAATAAATTACATCACATAACAGAGAGATGAATAGTTTTAGATACTTAATGAGATGAATTACAGAGGAACAGGATGGCATTCCACTTGAAGATCAGAGGCTCACATGGGTGGAAATGTCTAAAAATATTAGAACTTTACATCTGGAGCAAGTGGGTAGCAAAAATTTACAAAAAAGCTTCATCTAAGCAGGCATTTGTAATGTGGCTTTAATATATTAAGCCTTCTCTTTTTTTCTTCTTTAACCATTTCACTTAGAGTTCCAATACAACCAGTGCTGGCACCTTATCCTTTGTTCTATCCAATCTTAAGGAAACATTCCATAAAGTTAATATGATTAGTTATCTCCAGGAAGGATTTGTATTCTATAAGAGGAATTACTGGAATGAAAAATAAAGCAGTTCTCCATGAAAATTTCCTGAACCCAGTGAGTCTGGATGAAGGATATGTTTTAGAAGGGGAGGTGGAGATTATGGGATGAGGTAGAACATTTGCACCATGGTGCATTAGTAGCTGGCTGCTTCTCCTGGGGAAATAAAGCTCTCTGTTTCCTAAAGTAAAGACTACTAGAAAAGCTCACTCCCTTTACGTGAGTACGAGAACCAAGGGGCCAAATGGAAGCCACTGGCCGAAATATGTTTCCATCATTTTCACAAAGCAAGATTCTTGGCTGAATTGTCAGCCATCATAAAAGGTGCTCCAGAAGGAAGAGCCAGGTGTGTGAGTGGTTGATTTTGGCAGTCAGTGGGAGGCAGTGCTGGGAGGGGACCTGGTAGGGTCCTCTCTACATGCTGAATTCACATCCCCAGTGTGTCACAGGACAACTGACAGGACCATTTTTACATCTCTGTGGTAGCAGACAGGTCTTCACTTCCTGGCCTTCATCTCAACATCCATGTACTTCATTAAAATGTTGCCACATTTTCCCCTGAGATGATTGCTTTTAGTTCTAGATGGAGGGACAGCTAAATGGAATGGAGCAGAAATCAGTCTTCGAACGTCTGTTCCAGGCACCTGCATTAAGAAAGAGGACGGCAACATGCATACATATGTCAGGTCTTTGTGTCAAGACTGGCTTTGCCACAATGCTGTTCACATCATTTGCAGAGCCCAGGACATGAAAAAGTTCTCACAGTGAACACAGCAACTCCAGCTGTTCCAGGGTAGGGGCTCCCAACATTTGCATCAGGAGGCCTTTCACTAAATGTTCTAGTAGAAGAAGTAACTCTGAGTCAAAGAACAGAACCTAACACATACATAAGGAAAAAGTAATTTACAGAAAAATAAATTATTAAAACTCAGTTCAAAGACAACCATGCTTCTTTGAGCAAAAATATTTTAGGGTTCTATGAGTATATAACCTAAATTTACAATTCATACATCAGAGTTTATGTTATTGTCTCTCTCTCTCTCTCCTGTCTTTTACTTTTTGCCTCTTCCTGTCTTACTTTTTACCTCTCTGTAATCGAGATTTGTAGGTGATTTTGAAATTTCAAACTTTGCCTCTTACAGAGGGTTTATGCTTATTTTTTAGTGATGCTGCTAGAAGTTTTATGCACTGAGCTTCTATTTCATTCTGTCTTTACACTACAATAATGACTCTGAGTATTATAAACTTTCTCTCTGAGTTATTGAAAGCTAATGCTTTTAAGGGGAAATTATAAACATAAAATGATGTAAAGGTAGCACATTTTAACACATGCTGAGGGATACTAACTTTTTTAGTTGGACTCTTGGTTTTATATATTGTTTTCAAAGCTCTCAGTGTACTTGCCAGGAAATATGGAGGCAATTCAGAACAGGGCTGGGCTATAACACAGGTATTTCCTACTTAGTTCCTTAAATCTTGCCAATAGTAACCTAAGCCTCAGGATGTATTTGTAATAGAATATTTTGCTTTATCAGAAAATAAAATTGATAAAGGTATTGGCTGTGGGTTTGCTAGATCCTGATAATGCAACTTGAGTTCCAGTATGTATTGTTCTTTGTTTTAAAATCGAGGTATACTACTGTCATGAAGGAGAGTATAAGTTCTATATATCACATATCACAAACTAAGCAAAGATGTGCTTCTTACTCTCAAACTGAATGAAGCATGCCTATTTTTGTAATGGCTCTGACTACTTTGTAACCATTCACTGTACAGCTCTTAGTCTCTCTTATAAAAGCTCTAATGTGGAGCATAGACCAATATTTGAGTTTAAGGCTGTCAAATCCTAAGCAAAACACTTATTCTTTGATTCAAGTATGAAACAAATCAGCATGAGCTTTGTGGTCATTAAATGTGATACAGTAAGTGATGTTCTGACCCAATGTGAGCATTCACTATCATTAGCTCTTATCCTCTGATTAGACATTCATCATACTTGCTCTCAAGATATAAAAAGGAAACAGTTTAACTAGTAATTCTGGGTTTCACTATTTGCTGGAAAATGCACTAAGTACTGGGGTTATAATTGTGGAGATAATAAGAATAAGATGAATTAACATTATCTAAGTGTACTAGAATCTAATCATATAAACTATTGTTTCTGGCTTTCAGCATCTTACCATTTAATGGATACACATATGATAAAGTAGGTTGGAAAAGTACTGCAAGAAGAGGGCCAAGAAAGAGTTTGTCAAAACATCTAACAGATAATATTTCTGTGAGCAATTAATGAGAAATAGGGAGAAGAAATGGGATTCCTTAGAAAAGGGTGATTCCTTATGAGTGAAGGGAAAGAAATGTCCTTTTCTTCTGAGTTTTTTCAGAAACATTGTGCCAGACAGTGGGTCATGAAATCACTAAAGACATATGTTTGTGTGTGTGTGTTGGGCTGCGGGAGGGCCAATATAGAATGCTAAGACCGGCAATGAATGGTATGTCTTCATACGGAAAGAATGTTTTCTGTGAATCAAGGAGATAACAAAAAAGATAAAAGCACCTCTAATAAAGAATTATTCTAATTAAAGTTTAACAACAGGAACGTGCGTAATATATGCCATTTGAAGAAAGACTGGCTGTTCCAGAAACAAGCCCATAAAGTCACTTAAACTTCATGAGCAAGCTAATTAATTGATGCTCATGGTGGATAGCATTATTTGTTCCCAATTCTTTGTTCATTCCCTATCATTGGTATTACTTATCTTGCCCACTGGCTTTGATCTTGAACCCGATCTGATTTGGTCAATGGACTATGGGTCATTTTGCATCAAACATAGACTTGAAATATGCCCATGAGGTTTGGCTTGACTTGGCTTGGTGTTTGTTTGCTATCTACTGTGAAAAGAGCAGCTTTCCATGACTCCTGACACCAGAGTGACAACACGGGAAAGAGTCCAGAACCTTACTTGAGAATAAAGATATCCCTGTTGACCCATACACCTGTCCATAGGTCTGATAGTTAATCCTGATTATCAACTTGATTGGCTTTAAGAGATGCCTAGGAAATTATGAAAGCATACTCCTGTTTTCTCTGGTTGTAGCTATAAGGGTGTTTCCAAAGATGATTGACATTTGGGCCAGGAAACAGAGAGGAGAAACCTACTCTGAATGAGGGTGGCACTGTCCAATAGATGGGAACCCAGTTGGAATAGAAGGAAAAGAAGGAAGAAGCCCTCCAGCATAAGCCCCCCTCTCTCAACTTCCTGGGTTTCACAAGAGGAGGAGCTTTCCTCCGCTGTGCTCTTCTGCTGTCTGGCTTCTCCACTGGAGACCCCCAGCTGTGATCCCAGGCCTCTGAACCTGTGAGCCAAAAATCAACCTGTCCTCCTTCAAGTCATTTATTTCAGGCATTTTATTACAGGGACAGAAAGTTACCACAACAAGAGACAAATACATGTTACTCATTAAAAACCACTGAGACTGGGGAGTTGTTTATTATGTAGTGTTACTGCAGGGAAGAAAATGGACTAGTGGAATAGTCTCTTGAAAAGATAGTCTGTACTGTTTTAGTGCATTTCTTTAGAAATGAGGTTTAGAGCTAAGAAGATCTTCTATTAGTAGCAGTGTCATAGATTAGATATTCATGTTACTTAGCAAGTCCAAGATTAGAATTACCGGAGATAACAGTCCTTGGTAGCTTTTGAGTCATGAGATGTTCTTAACATCATGTTTAAATGAACAAGCTTTGGAGATAGGCTTCCATGTCCAGAACCTTAATTCTGGCATTTTCTATCTATAAAATCTTGGGTAAGTTGCTTGACTTAACTTTTTCCCCCTCATATACATATAGCAATAGTATTTCCTAAACAGGGCAATGGTAATCAAGATAAAACACTCAGTGACAGTTTTTAGTGAATAGGATGTTGTTTAAAATATTAGACATGACTACATGGTCATGGCTCTTCTACTGGTTGGACCGAAATTTTTAGAATATTTAATCAAACCTTCTTCAGTCCATTGTGTCTCCTGTGATATTTTAGGGCTACCATCACTTTTTAGTTTCCCTGGAAGTGCCTGGATTTCCACTCTAATTTTATTTGACATGTAGTGGTCTGAAATAGTAGATATTCTGTGTCCTCTTTTATAATTTAAACTTATTCAATAAGCAATGCTAAAATCCAGGGATAGACAGGCTATTTCAAAGATCAGGGACTCAGATTATTTTGGATTCTTGCTGCATTGGAAATTCTGCAAAGGAGAAAATGCGGGTGCAACTTTCTCTGACGGAAAATTTTCTTCTGGCAAATATCCTCTTAAGCTGCATAGCAGCATTTAATTCACAAAATGTCAGACAGAAAGAGTGTGAGCTCATTCGAATCTCCACAAGAAGCTATTTTGTCCAAGATCAAGTATCTTAATGATGGAGGTTTTTTTATTAATATATATTCTTAGGCAGCCATATGCAGCCACTACATAGGAAGGTTATGCTTTAGCATATATAATAAAGAAGTTTTCTTCATGAGGTAATGTTTCTGAAATATATGATGGGTAACCCAAGACCCACGAAGTCCATGAGGTAATTATCTGAGACATATGCCATAAACCACAGTAATTCCTTGATGGGAACATGGACAAGGGTTATTATATTTCCCTAAACGTAGTGCTGGACAGGATGATTAAAGCAACTTTTCAGATTTTCCCTTTTCCCTTACAATGATAGACATAGTTAATTCTCCCTATTAGTTCAAAAGAAAAAAATTAATTATAAAAAAACCTTCTGCAAAGAAAGGAGCAACAAACAATTTAATAGCTTGAAATGTAGCAAAGAATGTTGTGACAATCCCCTCCACCTCAACACACAAACATTTAAACCATTAACAGAAGCTCTTGTCTATTAATTTAATTGCAGTACTGTGATGGATTCTTCACTATGATGAAAAATGCAATAATATAAAAGCTGAATTGATTTCAGCATAAATATAATTTTCTGTAGAGTCTCACCCTTCCCAGTAAATATTCCTTCTTGCAGCAAGGGATGAAGCTACTTTAAATGCAAGTACATAAACATGTACATGCAGATTTTTCAAGATATTTAGTGATCAAATGATTTAAACTCATCGTTCTTTAGATGAGGACAAAGATTAAAGCTTTAAAGAGCTAAAGACTTAAATGCCATCTGTAGGTTTAGTTTTCTTATAAGATCCCTTCAAAAACAAAGCACAGTAATATCTTGCTTCATTAGTACTCCTCTTTGCACACAATTTGGTTTGCAAACAAAAGCATTTGGTAGAAATTGCTTCTGTTTACAGACTCTGCATCAGGTGACAAATACAACCATGGTCAGCTTCCCCACATAAACACAAACATAGTGATCTTCCCAAAATTGTAAGACAAATGGTTTCTAAACCATGGTACCACTGTAGAAGAATGCCTCTATCTTTCAAGACAGGACAGATTTAGTGACTTCTATTTTTTTTTTTTTTTTGGTTTCTTTCTGGTACCGGGACTCAAACTCACAACCTTGTGCTTACCAGGCAGGTGCTGTGCCACTGAGCTAAATCCCCAGCCCCAGATGTAGTGACTTCTAAATAGTGGAATATGAGGGAAATGACAGTGCAGGACATGTGAAGATAGGTTTTCCATTGCATCAAGCTTCCTGATTGCTATCTTTTTAGATCACTTGCTCTGGCAGAAGCCAATTCCATGTCCATGTTGATAGAGAGCCATTATAACAAGTGTGGTAAGTGAAACTCTAAGTCTGTCATCCACAGTTCCTTGGCAGGACCACAGAAAGGAAGCCAGGTTCCTGAACCCCTGGCCATGTGGTTAATCAGCAAAACAAACACAAGTCAGATCCCATTTTGAGTGGAAATATGACTGCCTCTTTTACTTTGGATATGGACAAACTTAATGTCACTGAGTCTCCGTTTCTTCATCTTTAAAACAAAAATGATACCCCAAAATAGAAATGACACCTAAATCATTAGTGTTTTGTCAGATTGTTTTGACAATGAAAGCAAGATAAAAATTTTTTAAGAGTAAGAAGTATTGACACAAAGAAAATCTTCTTTTTATGAGATGGAAAGAGTCCCAAGTGGGTGGTGAGCAACATAAAAAGTATAAAAGGATTTGCATGGAATTAGAGTTAAGTGAACATTAGTTTTTTTTCCCCCTAAATTTGTGTTCCTCTCACTGTCATTATAAGACTTAAATTAATAATCAGGAAACTTTTTCAGTCCTCAATCCCATGAATTTTTTTATATATGCAAATAACATTTGAAGGCAATGGAAAGGAAAGAAGTGGAGGAAAAATAACAAGAGGTCAATATGCTTAGGAACAAAAGACAAACGCCTTCACCATCACCACCGCCATCCTGAGAGATCACGGCGTCCCTTCAGGCATATTTTATACTCCATGGTTCTTGGCATGAAGTGAGCTGGAGCCAGAGCTCTGAGCCAGAACACTGATATGAGAAAAAGGGGTGAGCCCTGAGCTCTGACCTTTCCAAACAATGAAACTCTTACTTCTTGCCCAGAGCTCTTTTACTCCCTCCCTGTCTTCAGTGATCAACTCCATTCTAAGGGATATCATGTTATATACAACAGAATAAAAGCCAATTAACCCACTTGCATAGTGCATTACCTAATGAGCTGTACCAGCAGAATTACCAATGATGACTCTCACAGTTTGTATGTGATTGAGAAAGAATTATAATACACATGAAAGTAAAAATAAAAAGATAAGAAATACAAGTGTATTCAATATTGTTGATTAAATCCCAAATGGGGGCTTGGAATTGCTTATTTTGAAATAGATTGTATTCTACAATAATCATGAAATAAAAGTTTTCAGAAAAATTAATTACAAAGAGAATTTTTGTATTCAAGTAGTCTTCAATGCTGGAATTAAGAGCAAAAATTGGCTTATATGCTAGACACAAAATAGATTTTTTTCTTTTCACCAGAAAGAAGTAAAAACAATAAAATGCAATTTCAAAACAGGGTAGAAGGAGAGAGTAACAACATGAACACATTGTGTATTTTTATATTTACAGAAGTTCACAGTATAAGATATAAGCATGAAACATTGTTCAAAAAATACTAGCAAAAAAAAAAATAGCACAAAACTTTCTCTTCAATTCACCAAGAGAAACCAGCCATATAACTATTTTAGCTATCTTGTGTATATATATATATATATATATTTTTTTTTCTTTTCCCTTCCTTCCTTTTTCTTTTTTCCCATCACAGTTTTTCTTCTCTTTTGAACAGTTTCTTCCCTATTCACAACATCTATTATACATTTTGGATCTTATTTACTTTTTCAGTTTCTCATACTAGTGAGACAATATGATGCTTACACATAGGTCAGACATTTCATTTACTAATATGGTCTTGAGTTGCATCCAATTATTTATGAAAGCTTCAAGTTTATCTTTCCTCATGGCTGGATAGTATTCCATTATATAAAAAACACACTTTTTTATCCATTCTAGGTCGATGAGCATTTAGATTGTTGCTAAGATTTAACTATTACAAATTGTGCTGCTATAAACATGAGTGCACATATGGTGCTGTGGTATCATGTTTTCAATTCTTCTGGAAAAATATCCAGAAGGGGAATAGCTGGATGGGATGACCTCTAAACATTGTATTTTGAGAAATCTGCAAGCGGATTTCCACAGTGGCTGTACCATTCTACACCCCCCACCAACAGTGAAGAAGTATTCCTTTTTCCCCACAGCCCCACCAGCATTTGTTATTCATTTATTTCTTGATGATAGCCATTCTTTCTGGTGTGAGGTGGAATCTCAATATTGTTTTAATTTCCATCTCTCAAATGACCAATGATGTTGAACATTTTTTCTTATATTTATTTTCTGTATTCAGAAGTATGTACTAATCTCAGATGCCCATTTTTGGATTGGGATTTTGAATTTTGAGGGTCTGATTGTTTTTCAGTTCTTTATATGTTCTAGATAGAAGTCCTCTGTCTGAGGGACAACAGGCTATAATTTTTTCCCACTCTGTAGGCTGTCTTTTCACCTTGTTGGTGATTTATTTTGTTGTGCAAAAATTTTTAATAAGATGAGACCCATTTGTTGATACTTTGTAGTATTTCCCATGCAGTCTGGATTTTGTTTATGAAGTCTCTCACTAAACTTATGTCTCAAGATTTCTATCTATTATCTCTTCCATATTTAGTGTTTCTGTTTTAATATTTAAATTTATGATCCATTTTGATTTTACATTAGTGAATGGTGATAGACAAGAGTCTAGTTTTCTTCAGCATATGGAAAGTCAATTTTTCCAGCACCATTTACTAAAGAGACTATCTATCTTCCAGTGAACATGTTTTGCTCCTTTTCTAAGATAAGGTAGTTTAGTGTGTTTAGAGCTGCATCTGTCTCTCCTGTTCTGTTCCACTAATCCTCAGGTCTGGATATCTTGTCAGTACATTTTGATTTGTAGTATAATTTCAGTGAAGGATTGTGATGTCCCCTGACTTGCCTTTGTTGCCCAAGATTGCTTTTACTATTCTAGGCCTCTTCTGGTTCTCAATGAATTTTAGGAATGTTTTCCCTAGTTCTGTGTGATATGCTTATAGTATTTTGATTGAGATTGCATTAAATCTGTATGACAGATTTGGGAATGGGGTCATTTTCACTATGTTGCTTTTTCCAAGGGATAGCTGTCCATTTTGATATCTTTTATGATATCCTTTTTTAGAGTAGTGTAGTTTTAATGTATAGATCTTTTACTTCTTTTCTTAGATTGGTTACAATGTATTTTATTTCTTTTTTTTTTTTTTTTTTTTTTTCTGGTACCAGGAATCGAACTCATGACCTTGTGCTTGCCAGGCAGGCACTGTGCTGCTGTATTTCATTTTTGGATGCTACTGTAAAGGTTGTGGTTTCCCTAATTTATCTTTCTGAGAGTTGGTTGCTTATGTACAGGAACACTACTAATTTTTGAGTGTTGACTTTGTATCCTGTTACACCACTGAATTTGGTCATTAGACCTACAAATCTTTTGGTGGAGCTTTTGGGGTCTTCCATGTAGAATGTGATGTCATCTACAAATAATGACAATTTGCCTTGTTCTTTTTCTATTCTTATTCCTTTTATTTCTTTCTCAGGTGTAATTGCGCTGGCTAATGTTTCCAGAACTATATTCAATAGGAGAGGTGATAGTGGACATCCTTGTTCTATTTCTCATTTTAGTGCCAAAGCTTTCAGTTTGATCAATGACAATGACATTGAATATGATGTCAGCTGTTGGTTTGTCATAGATGCCTTTTATCAGATTAAGATAAAGACCCTCTAGTCCAATTTTCTGTAGGGCTTTTATTATGAATGTATGTTGGACTTTGTCAAATTCTTTTTTTGCATCTATTGATATTATCATGTGGTTTTGTCTTTGGTTCTGATAATATAGTGCATTTTTTATTGATTTACATATATTGCAATATGCAACACTCCTGCATCCCTGGACTGAATCCTATTTGTCATGGTGGATAATCTACTTGATGATCTGCTGCATTCCATTTGCCAGTATCATATTGAAGATTTTTGCATCTATGTCCATTAGGGACTTTGACCTGTAGTTTTCTTTTTTGGTTGATTTTTTCTTTGCATTTGGAATCAGGGTAATACCTGTCTCCAGAAATGATATTGGAAGTAATGCCTTTCTGTCAATTTTCTTAAAGATTTTCATCATTAAGGGCATTACTTCTCTAAATTTCTTGTAAATTCAACAGTGAATCTGTCAGGGCCTGGGATTTCTTTGTTGGTAAATTTTAAATTACATTGACTATTAGGTTATTTAGAATGTTTGTTTTTACATTTTTTAATTTTTTAATTTATTTCTTATTTTAGAGATAATAAGAGAAACAAAAAATGATACAGAATTTCAAAACAGGATGATAGGAAATTAACAATGGTTATTATATTGCATATTATTATCTTCAAATAAAACACATAGGCATGTAAGTTTGATCAAACAATATAAACACTAAATGTTTCTTTCAATAAACTAATATAAATTAGTAAGATTATTCCTCTTCTGGGCATCTTCCCAGAAGAACTAAAAACATTATACCATAGTGATATATGTGCACCCATGTTTATAGCAGCACATTTTGTAATAGCTAAATCTTGGAAACAACTCAAATGCCCATCAACTGAGGAAGGGATTAAAAAAAAATATGATATTTTTATACAACGGAGTATTACTCAATCATAAAGAAAGATAAATTTGAGGCTTTTGTAGGTGAATGGATGCAACTAGAGACAATACTTATGAGTAAAATATTTAGAATTTTTATATGTTATTGACTTACTTTTGACAATTGGATTGTGTCTATGAATCTGTCCATTTCTTCTGTGTTTTCTATCTTATTAGAATATAAATTCTTGTAGTAGATATTGATGATCTTCTGAATTTCTGGAGGATCTGTTGTGATTTCCCCCTTTTCAATTCCAGTTACTTGAATTTGTGTTTTTCCTTTCCTCTTTTTGATGAGTTTGGTTAATTGTTTATCAATTGTATTTACTTTTCCAAAGAACAAGCATTTTGGTTCATTGATCCTTTATATTATTTGCTTAGTCTCAATTGCATTAATTTCTGCTCTTATCTTTATAATTCCCTCCCTTGTATGAGCTTTGGGTTTGATTTGTTCTTCTTATTGTAGACGTTTGAGGTTCAAAATTAGGTCTCTTATTTGAGCTCATTCTGGCTTTCTAATGTGAGAGTATATTGCTACAAATTTCCTTTTAGGACTGCTTTCACTGTGACCCAAGAATTTTGGTATACTGTATCAGCATTTTGCTATTATTATTTAATTGTGTATACTGTTTAATTTTGCCTTGAATTTCCTCTGTGACATACTGGTTGTTCAGAAATGTATTGTTTAATTTGTATGTGTTTATATAGTTTCTGTGATTTCTTTAGTCATTGATTTTCATTTTCATTGTGCTATGGTTGAATAGTATGCATGGAATGATTTGAATTCCTCTATATTAAGTTAAACATGTTTTGTGGGCTAGTATGTGGTCTATTTTGGAGACCAGTCCATGTGCAGCTGATAAGAATGTATTCTGATATTTTGTGTAGACTACTCTGTAAACATCTACCAAGTCCATTTATTCACAGGCTTGGTTTAATTCTGATATTTCTTTATTGCTTTTTTTTGTGGTTAATCTACCTATTTGTGAGAGTAGGGTATTAAAATCCTGCACTACAATTCAGTTAGTGCTTATTTAGCTTTTCATGCCTATTAATATTTGTTTTATGTAGTTGGCTGCAGTGATATTTGGTGCAGATATATTTATGATTGTTATCTCTTCTTGGAGTTTTCCCTCAACAAATATGTCGTGACCTTCTTTACCTTGTTTTATCATTCTTGGTTTGAAGTTCACATAGTTTGCAAATGGAATTGATAGGGCAATGGAGACTCCATCGGCTATTTTTAACTCCATATTAAAAGTCAATTAAAGTTCATTTAAGCTGTGGTTGACCACCACTTTTCACCCCTTCACCTTGGTTAGTTATCAATTCAAAGCAGAACAGAGTCATAAAATGGGAATGGAACAGGACAAACTGGGAAGTATGCTAAAAGTTAAACTGCAGTGGTCACTTGGAATTCAGCTGTCTGACCTTCTGGGAGAAGGAAACTTTGTGATAATTGTGTGACATTCTTGTAAGATTCCCAAAAATGAGGTATTGATTCCTATGGAAATGTAAAATGTATTTAAACCAAAAGTAAGACACAGATCAGCACAGATATTTTCTATGGCTCCTGGTTAGAAACTGTCCATCAGCCAGCTTAATTAAGCTTTGTTTCTTCCTGTTTTTTTGGTTTTGTGAGTGCTTTTCTCAATGAAGTACCTCGCTATATTAAAATAGCTACCCCTGCTTTTTTCTGGGTTCCTGTGGCATGGAGAATTGTTTTCCATCTTTTGACTTTTAGTATGTGAATTTCTTTTTGGGTTAAATGTGTTCCTTGAATGCAGTATACTGTTTGATCTTGTTTCTTGATCCAATCTGGCAGTCTGTTTCTTTTAATTGGTGAGTCGAGACCACTTACAGAGATGGTTACACGTGATATGTATTGACATCATTTTCATGTTATTTTCCTGTTTTTGCTTTCCTGTTTCTCTGCTCTTTTTAATTGCTTACTCTGCTTCTTTCTACTGGTGTTCATGTGTTTGTGATTTTTGTTATCTCTTTCTAATATATCCTTCAGAGCATTCTGTAGAGCTGGTTTGGAGATCATGAATTTTTTCAGTGGTTCTTTGTGCTGGAAGTATCTTATTTCTCCATTGATTCTGAAAGATAGTTATGCAGGGTACATCAATCTGGGCTGAAGTTTGTTTGTTTATAGAGTTTTAAATACCCCATTCCAGGCTTTCCTTGATTTGAGGGTTTGTGTTGAGAAGTCTGTTGTGATTCTGATGGGCTTTCCTTTATAGATGATTTGTTTCTTTTCTCTAGCTGTTTTTAATGTTTTATTCTTGTGTTGGATTTCTGGGATCTTGTTTATTATATATCTTAGTGTAGATTTATTTTGGTCTTGGTTATTCTGAGTTCCCTATGCTTCATTTCTTTGTATGTCAAATTCTCTGTTCACGTTTGGGAAGTTTCCGGCCATTATTTAAGTGAAGAGATTTTCATTGGCTTTTGCGTAGTCTCCAGTTTGCTCACTGACTACAACCAATCATGTGTTGTTCTTCTTTGCTTCATCTTGGTTTGATTTTTCATGGACCCTTGCTTTTTTGAGATATCTTTCTTTTCCTGGTCTCTAGTTATATTCCTGTCTTTTAGGTCTGATATTCTATCCTTGCCTTCATTCAATCTGTTATGTATACTTTCAATTGAGTTTTAATCTCCTAGAATGTGTACTGTAGCCCAGGTTACAGGTGGATTTGAAGTGGGTTTGGATCTGATCACTGTCTCTGGATTTGGGATTTGAGATTAGTTTTCTATGGCCACAGTTCTCCTCAGCCATGTAAAAAATAAAAGAGAAAAGAAGAAAAAATAGAGGAAAGAAATGGAGGCAACCTTGCTCACGCATTTCTTTTCTATGTGTCTTTGTCCCCAAGCATAAAGGTGGTTCACCTAATTTACCACATGCTGGCTCCTGCTGTTATAGCTACTTTGAACTTTTCCACACTAGTCCTTCCTGTTCATCGTGTGCACTTTAGCTAGGGTCCTACTGTGTTGTTGGCAGGTCTCTGGTCCCTGAGTCCCATCAATAAAGGGACTGGGAGCCCATCTGAGACCCTCTTTCTGCTAGTCACGGCAGCTCTGGGTCAGAGGCAAGAGAAGGAGCCTGTCTCAATTTTTCTTTTTTCTATTTTGTGTTTATAGGAAAATTTTGCATAATCAAATGTCAAAACATGTTTTCTTCTATGTATTTTAGAAATTGTCTAGTTTTAATTTTAATACTTGGGATCCATGTTTCTGCTTTACTTAATTCTTGTTGCTCTAGCAACATTTACTGAAAAGCTTTCTTTTTTTATTTTAAAGAAAAAAAAACTAACAACGCAAGAACAATGAAGACAAAAACAAAAACAACATAAAAATAGTAAAAATGGTACATGACCTCAAAACAAAATGATAGGAATTAATAAAGGTTGCTACACTACATACTGTTATCAACTTCATTGAAAACCAAGTTATCTTTTTTAATTTATGTATTTCAGCAATATGATCAAAATTCAAATAACTATATATGTGGGGTAACAAATTACCATATATTTAGTGTCTTAAAACAACATGGACATGCTCATCTGCAGTTCTATAGAGTACAAATCATCACAATTGTACTAGGGCAAATTAATTATAACCATCCCTGGCAGCTTTCCTTTCTGTAGGCCCCAGGGTCTATTTTGAAAGCACTGTGTTGTGTCTTTTAGTTATGTGTTTGTCCCATGTCATTACATATGTTATTGACTACAGTAACTTTATAATAAGTTAATCTAATATCTATATGAAACCTATAGGCTTAAATTATGAATAAAACCTTTTAAACAGCTGTAAGACTATTCAGTGTATCTATTTCATTAATCAAATTTGGTAGTTTCTTTCTTTTAAGGATTTTTTCCCTGTTTTACCTGCCATTAATATTATTTTATAAAGTTATTTATAGTATTTGGTAATAAGCTTATGTTTTTGAAATTTCTTGTGATAATTCCTCATCTCACTCCTGATATGGTAATTTTTGTCTTCGCTCCTCTTGTCTTGATCAATCTGGCCAAAAGTTATCAGTTACTTTCTTGTTTTGAGGAATTAGTTTTGCATTCACTGATTTATTTAGTTTATTGGTTTAGTGATTCTGGTTTTTTTTGTTTTGTTTTGTTTTTTTGTTTTTTTTCCGGTACCGGGAATTGAACTCACGACGTCGTGCTTGCCAGGCAGGCACTGTGCTGCTGAGCTAAATCCCCAGCCCCGATTTAGTGATTCTGAAACGTTTTGAAACCAAGTGCACAAACTGCAATCCTAAACCCTCTTATTTATGACAAAGTGCCAACACTGAAATTCAACCTGAATACTGAGCTTTTAGTTTAGAAAAAACAACTCATACACTTGGCTCACACACCAAGAGAAAGGGTGCTGCTGCATGCCTACTAGAGCACACATGCCATAAGTTCCCCACCAACTGGATAAGACTATTTGAATATTTGCACTTCACCTTCATTATTCTTTCCTTTCTGTTTGCTTTAAAATTATTCACTGATATCAAGTGCCTTCAGATAGAATCATTTGGTACAATTGGTAGTAAGCATCTTTTATCTGCTTTTGCAAGAAAGCATTGAACGATAAAGTTCCCATAAATGCTGACCTGCTTTATTTTATTTTCACTCAGTTCAAATTCCTTCTTAATTTCACTGTGATTCCCCACTTTATCTAGAAGTCGCTTCATGTGCATTATTTAGCTATCAAATATGGGTTGATTTTTTTAATGTTTATTCTTCTGTTATTGATTTCTGATTTAATTTCAAAGTAGTCACAAAGCATAATGTGTAGATACAAAACATGTTGTAGATAACTACCATTTTTTTCATGTATTGACATTTGTTTAGTGGTCAAGTACTATCTTAATAAATATTCAGTGTGCACTTGATATCTCTATATCTTCTTCAGTATTAGTGTGTGAGTCTTATTTTTTTTAGCCAACCTTTCTTCCCCTTCCTGAGGCCAACTGATACATTTGAAAGAAATAGACATAAATAGAATATCTTTGGGAAAAAACAACTTTGTAACTTTAAAACCAAGCCAATCTTTGTTTAAAAGAAAAATATCACTGGCTTTAAGAAGGCATTTCCTAACACTTTGTCTGTAATTCAGCATTGCTTCCAGTGTTCTTATGCTATGTTGTAAATGAATGTCTGTTTGTTAATATGTTTTTGTTCTTTTATTTTAAAAATAAATTTTAAAAAAAGAAGGGCAACTGTGCCTGATAGTTAAGTGTAGACATGGAGATAGTTTTTCTTCCCCAAATGTAGTGGGTACAGCAGAGGTATGAAAAAAAATTCAATGAGAATCCCTTGGAAATTCTCATTGATAACATGTTAAGGTAGTTTTATTAGACACTGCATTAATTTTCTTACTGGTATAACAAATTACCATATATTTAGTGTCTTAAAACAACATGGACGTGCTTATCTGCAGTTCTATAGAGTACAAATTCATCACAATCTTACTGGGGCAAATTAATTATAATCACCCCTGGCAGCTTTCCTTTCTGTAGGCCCCAGGGGTGGAGGTGGAAGCATTTCCTTCCCTTTCCTGTTGCCTATGAGGCCACCCACATTTCCTGTTCTGCAGCTCCCTTCCTCCATCCTCAAACCAACAATGTCACATCTTAGACCATTCTTCCTTCACCATTTGTCCTTGTGAGCACAGCCTAGAGAGGTTCTCTACTTGTAGGGACTGCTATGATCATATTGGGGTCTCACTGATAATCCAGGGCTACCCTTCTACCTCAAGACTCTTATCTTAATCACATTTTCAAATCTCCTTACCATTATACTCTTGGTTTGAAACTTTAGAAGCAGACCTCTTGGGGAGAGTATTATTCTACCTATGATTTATGTTTTAATATGTTTTCCTGATATGAAGTAAAGGGTTTTAAAGTATTGCTTCCAAATTTAGCTCATTGACAAATCTGTGCTTCCACCGAGGAACACAAAAGACATTAAGGAAATGAATTTCTTTGGGTTCTAGGTATGATTTAAAGAAAGCAAACTGACACATTGAGCTGAATTTGGGGTCCTGTGGTCACAGGGGCTTCTGATAGAGGACTCCATGTGTGCAAGGAGTGGGGGCACGAGATCAAGAAGAGCCACTGTGTAACAGAAGGGTCAAAGAAATGCAGGCGGATGATAGGATGCCTGGCCAGAGGAGGAGCTGGTGGCATGCACCAAGCGAAGCTGACCTCATAAGTGCTTTTGGAGATTTATTTAAGTTTCATTTTTATTAGTATAGATTTATGACACAAAACAATTACATTCCTTTTGGGAAATTGATGCATATACACACTGTATCTTAATCATTTTTACTTCTCCTCATCCTTTTTCTCCCCAACCCCAGATTCTCTCTTTAATGTCCTGACTTCTCACTGCATATCCTCCCCTCCTGCCAAGCATAAATTTGCAATAGCATGAGGGGAAAGGAAAAGAGAAATGTCTAAAGACCTAGCAAAAATGACCAGCACACCACATTTTGGATCTGTTCACAATGTACTTATTCTTCTTAGGAAGATTTTTGAATGGGAAAAATTGTTCAAAATTCTCAAACCCTTTTCTCCGTGCACACCATCATACTCTAACCCAGATTCCAACATGCATTCTCATATGGGAAGAACACTGTATTCTTACAGACTTCTAAGAATAGGGTAAGTACAAGGCTGATACTCATGGGGGACACATAAATTTCCTCCTAAATGAGTATATTCATACAACTCTGAATTTTTAAGAAAATTATTCACTCTCCATAGTGTCTTGAAATCATTTAAGCATGTGGACCCACGTCCTTTCCCTATAGTAAAATAATTAAAAGTGTGCATACAAAAAAGAAAATGCCTGTCATAAGAGAAGCTGGTGTCTGCCAGAGGAAAATACATTTGGGGAGAAAGGCTTGGATGGGAAAATCAGTTCTTACTGTTAAGCGTAGTTCTAGCTATGTTCACATAGAGATATGGCTATTACTCACTAACTCGGGTAGTTCTGGATGTCCCAGGAAAGACATGCTGACTGCCAGTCTCCATCTGGCCTCTTATAAGAAACCAATGGGGTAACTGATTTTCTGCTGGTCTATGATAAGACACTCAGTGCCCTATTTCAATCAAAACTTGCTTGATTATAAAGTAGTATGATTTTATTGCAATTTTAATATATACAGGGTTTCTTGGTGTTTATAATCTTTATTTCTCACACATCTCGTATCCCTTAACACATGTTGTAGATAATTTTCTGAGTTATGAGAACCTAGCATGTGGAATTAGTACAGCTGTTTTCATATTACAATGTTGAAGAAAATCCAGATGGCTTAATAAACAGTGATGAAAGGACATTATAGGCCATAATAATATAAATTGAATTTCTATGGTTTAGCACAATGTATAATTAGTCTATGTGTTAAAAAGAATGGTAACTTTTTGCTAATGGTTTATTTTGTAAGTTTGTTCACATACATACAGAAAAAGAAGAAAGAAAGAAAGAAAGAAAGAAAGAAAGAAAGAAAGAAAGAAAGAAAGAAGAAAGAAAGAAAGAAGAGAGGGAAGGGTTAGGAACTGTTTGTAAAACTCAAACTATTCATAATTGAAATTAATGGAGACATAATGTTTCACCTTCTACTGTGCTTTTTACTGGAGCTCCTATAGATCAGTAGAAAACTGGACAGAGTAGAATTCTACTTACTTTCTCATCCTTACACATTTTGAAGAAGATAATGATTTCATGAACTTCGTCATAAGGCATGAACACAGAAAACAAGAAAAGGCATTAATAAATGATTGGTTCACTTTAAACAATCAGTAGAAATAAGATGATAGTTTTTGAGCTATCTTTCCCTTAGAAACAGAGAGACTGGCAGATTTATATTACAAACTTTTGCTTGGATCCAGCAAGTAAAAATGAGATGAGCACACTCTTCTAGGAGGACAGAGATATATTTTCCATGCTATTATAGTGTATGTCTTTCCTTTAGACAAAAGAAGTTATAAGTCCATCTAGGTAACAATATTGTTAATTATCTCATCTTAGCTGTGATTATACCAATCTAAAAATAAGTAAATCTAGAAAGGTAGTTAAATGTAGATTATATAGATGAATATGTAGCTAGCTAGATTGACTGATTCATAGAAAAAACACACATAGAAAAAACACACACACACATTCATACACAAACACTTTTCTTTTTCTTAGTGTATTAATGCCCTTACAAATAGGTTTTACCTAGATTAGGAGCATTCCTGCATCCGTGTATAAAATCAAGCCAGTTCCTCCAGTGGGTTTTTATTAGAACTAGGTGATTCCAATCAAACACAGAAACACTTGTGGTAATTCCAGTATTATCCCTAAAATTACCAATAGCTAACAAAATACCATGGTAACTCAGGAGTTTCACAGTATTGGTCTTTGGAAAATGGTTTTGATATATGAATTACATTGCTTAATAAAGAAGAATTCCTAAAACCAACTGAATATAGTGGTGAATTAATAAGAAATGTGTACTAAATATACATAATAAATTGGGGATGGGTAAACTGGTGAGGGCCATCTTCAAAGGAAAATAAAAAAAAAAAAAGAACAACAGAAATACTCCCTGAAAGTTATGACAAAAGCAAGACCAAAAACCACCCAGTTATTTTGAATTGTATAGAATGATTTGTTAAAAATAACTTAGCAGAGTACACGAACACAGATAGAATGTGACCAGGAAGTAATGAGACATATTTAACCTATCTCATGTACAAGTGTGTTTCCATTCAAGTGCTATAAATTGAAAAGTTTCCACTTTCCTGAGGACCACGCTGGCCTCTATCTACAAGCAGGCATTTCACAGGGATGTTACCTTGCTCTCATTCCTGGTTTTGAATGAAACTGTTATGTATTTTCCAGTCATGCTTAAAATAAGTTACTCTGAAAGTTTAATGAGATTTCTCCTCATGAGGAACTGCTCCCAAAAGATTTCAAGGGCAATTTTTGAAGCAGATTACAGGGACTATTCTTTATGCCCAAAGATTCCCATTCAGTTCCTTAATAAATCAGTTAGCTGCGTTGTCTCAAAGTGAGGCCAAATGCTTGGTGGCTATTAATTATTTTATGCTTCACATTAATAGATAAAATAGTTCCAAGTGATAGTTTGTGGATATGAACTTTGAGCCTTATATATTTGAAATAAATCTTTGCATTGTCTTTTTTCCTGGAGTGAAGCATTAACATTCTTGATCATCAGTTCATTTGAATTCTATTATGACCTTTAAAACTTGACGAATGTTTACCAGAAGAAAATTGCAGGAACCTGTATTTTGGTCATTTGCTTCAGAGAAAATGACAAGGCAATAACCTTGACAAAGTTAGCACAAGAAAGTCATGTTCAATCACATATCATTACATGTAGGAAGTCAAGAAATAGTTTGAAAACTAATGTCTGCAATCAAATAATTTGGCAAATTAACAATATCCTGCAAATTACCTCCTACAGTAATTGTAACATTTATAATCAAATAAATTTGCAGAAGAGAATTTTCTCCTGTTTGTTTTTTAATATCCTGTTCAAAGTCAAGGCTCACCTGCACAGAAAGCTGGAATACTCTTCAATTTTATAGTTGTAGGGTTGGTAAAAATCCTTGAAGATTTCAGTTTTTCAATTATTTTAACCCTTACGAATTATTTTTACCAGTTATTTATTTGCATACTTATTGACCAAAGGCAAGAATATTATATGTAAAAGAACTTCAGAAGGAATCAAGAATTATTTCAATGGACAGTGAAAAGCATTGTTCTTCCCTGTTGTTTTGCTTTTATTTAGTTTGGTCAGTTTTTTAGAACTTTACGCCTTAAAAATGCTGCATGGAGTTATTATCAGGAATTTGGTAAGATAGCAGCTTTCATAACCTAATAAGGCTACTACACATTCAATGATTAGGGAATGGTGCATATGGCAGATTAATTCTTCTCCAGGAGGTACAGCTGCTCTTGAGCCCAGGTGTCTCCAGCTACAACAGGATCAGTCCCCATTTCTCTGCTCTTGCAAAATAGCTGCACAGCAGTGTGC
The DNA here is from genome assembly GCF_000276665.1 of Chinchilla lanigera. Taxonomy (NCBI): domain Eukaryota; kingdom Metazoa; phylum Chordata; class Mammalia; order Rodentia; family Chinchillidae; genus Chinchilla; species Chinchilla lanigera. The sequence continues at coordinate 3,519,469 of NW_004955483.1, read as the reverse complement.
CATTGAATGAGTATGCAAGGGTCTCCAAAAGATATCATTTCCTTTGTAGTCTTGCTGAGGAAGACAAGCACATCTTCACAAAGCTCAATCTCTCCAACTGCTGCCTTTTTTTTTTCAGACCCTGCAATGTAAAGCTAGCTCCAAACCCACTTTTCAGGCACAGCTGACAGTGCCTGGCTCCCCATCCTTCCACCATACACTGGGGCCATTGACTGTGAGTTGGACCTCTGATAGACCTGTCCAACTTCATTGCTGTGAATAGGACAGGAAGAGCAATACCACTTTACTTCTGAAAGAAGGCAATCATGAAAAATGTTCCAGACTGTATATGAACATTCAAAGTATGTTGGAGGGTGGCATCCATGTTGAGTTCTTTTCTCCTAAATAGAATTCTTCATTTTGCCTCTCTCTTCATCTTTCTTTCTCATCAATAGAGGAGCATAAATTAGTTTGAGATAGATGAGAAATGAGAAAGAAAACAAAAAGAGCAGTGGCTTTGTTCTCAGTCAGCAAACACAATGGGAGAGGCTCACACCCCATCATGCACAGGGCGGTTATGGTGGTCACTGAGGAGAACTTAAAATATTCTAAGGTGCATCAATCGGGTTAAAAATAGCTTTACATGAGAATATGTGGCTATGCCCTAACAGAAAATAGAAAATAAACAAAAACACTTTACCCAGAAAATAATTTAGGAAGAATATTTACCCATGTTATTACTCACACCACTTTAAATTGTAGAAGAAAACACAGTTGTGTATGAATATCAACATATGAAATAATTCCAACAGGTTCATTTTTAAGTAGGTGGGAATAGAAGTAGACACTATATTGGTAGAGTCCACTGAATAATGTGCCAATCTTCTGAACCATGGATGTACTGGATCCATTGATAATGGCAAACTCTGTTGAACTTTCTTGGTAAGTAACATGCATTAGGCTTTGGAAGAAGAGATAAAGAAAAATCACAGTTGAACTTGGTAGAAAAACAAGAAATATAATTATTTGCTGTGTAATAAGGTTGTGCTCAATGTTAAAGTTTGAGGTTTTGCAAGGGAAACAGTACAATGCAGGACACATATTTTATAATGTTATTTTATAATGAATTACTCAATGAATCATACACAAAGAGTACAGGAAATCTGTCCACACACTACAGACCAAAGAATCTAGCTGAAGGCCTGGATCCCACAGTAATGTCTCATACAGGCCTGTTTCACAGATCTGCACTGGGAATGCCCAAAAGTGAGTGGTGGAAGCTAGAAAGTCTGTGCCAGCAGGATGAAAGATCTGTGCTACCAGGCTGAGAGCTCTGAACTGGAGCCAGGAAGTGACTCTCAAAGAGCCAGATATCCCCAGAAAAGAACCATAGCCATCCTCAGCAACAGAAAGGTCCTGAGCTCCTCCATCAGTGAAGATGGCCAAGTTCTCATCAGAAAAGTCAATATGACAAGCTTTTCTAGGAGACTGAGCAGTGCACTATGTTTCCTCCAGAGCCAGGAAGCAATGCTCAAAGTGAGGACCAAGCTCCCCCAAAGTGAACCATAGTCATTCTTAGGGACCACGAGGTTCCAAGCTCCTCCTTCAACAAGAACAGCTGAGTTCATCAGGAAAGCCAGCATGATAAGATCCTCCAGCAGAACAGTCCAGGAAAACCAGCAGCTCCTTAACAGCTTCCCAAACAGGTTCTACCAGCTTCCAACAGCCTCTCTTCTTCTTCTTCTGTTCTGCTTTTTATGCTACCAGAAACAATCCTCAGGTGGGCTTCCTACACCCACCTCCACGCGGGTCCAGTTCATCTGGATTTTACAAGTTGAGAACCATTTGTCAATCTTCCATAGTCAATGACTAGGTAGGTCTTTGTATGTTTAGAGAACATGAAGAGACTTTGGAGAAACAAATCCCAGGACAAAGCATGGTATGTATCTGCAGGAAGGTGTTTTCTTGTCATCTTGAAGGATATATGGCAGTTAGTGAGGTGGAGATGGGTTATGTGACAAAGGGGATGCTTTGCAAAAGGACAAGCTTAGGCACAGGCATGAAAATAATAAAGAGTATTCTGGAAGCAACACATAAGGGACAAGAGAGGGGTGGAAGACTGTGGAAAACTCTGATACTCTAAAATGTTTGGATTTAACTCTATGTGACAACCTGAAGCAGAATATTTTCAATGTGAAGACACACTGTTACTTTTTAGAAAATCAATACTGCTGGCAATACAACAAAAATAAGCAACCAGGTACCTGATGGCTCTAGTCATTGAGAAAGAACAAAAAGGAAAACTTTCAAGGAGGTGGTAGGTAGAAATGAATTCATGATAAATTCATTTGGGAATAAGTTGAGTTTAAATACTCAGAGCGATGTTGGAAATAGGTAGAAAAATATGGCTGGAGATTAAGAGAGAAATTAGAATTTGAGAAAGGGTTGGAGGTTCTGAAGCCAGAACTTCATTATAGAGCAGATGGCCTCCTGACAGTGCTTTATTTTCTGTTTTCCTTAGCTAGCAATAAACTCCACAAGTTAACACAAAGTGATAACTTCCCTGTTGTATTTCAGGGTTACCTGCCTCTAGAACTGTGTCAGATCACGAAGCAACTCCTGAGAAGGTGAGTTATTCAGAACTGTACTGAAAGAAGATATGTTCAGGGAACTTTACCCCTAGTACGGAATGGAAAGAAACAGGAAACAGATGGAACTTCAAGCTGAAAAGTAGGTTGATGATGCCATTAGAGGCTGGGAAGGAAGTATCAGAGAATTGGGAGAAATAAAAGAAAAGGAGGTTCTAGACAGTGGTAGAAGAAAGGGTGATGAACTTCTCTAAACGTCCTAGTGCTTCCAGGAGGAATTCATGAGTGGCCTTATAAACAGGTCAAGTGACACACCAGTATGGAAGTCTGAACAGCAATGCTGGGAAGTGAACAATTTATAGGAGTTGAGAGAAATGTTACTCTTCAGGACACTTGGGACCAAAAGGAGAAAAGGTAAGCACTGTTCAGAAATATTGGATCAAGGGAAAATTTTAATGTGTTTGTGTTTATAGTTCTGGGAGCTGTTCTGTTGTATTTAAGGGACCAGTTTTGAAGCATAGAGAAGGTAGGTTGTTACTGGAAGTAGGAGATAAGTGAAGGGTGACAGAACACTAGGCCTGTCTCATTTCCAAGCACAGCTTCAGTTCCCTGCAAACATAGAGGGCACCCAGTAAATCCTTGTTAATTACATAAATATATCTTTGTTTGACATAATTGTTATTTAAGTAAATATATAATAATCAGAATTAGGTGGGATATAGAAGCTTTGATAAGAAGGGGAGGATTTGTCGGTCTGTTTTCAAGGAAACACAGATGCATTTTTGTTCTTTTTTGCTGGATATTTAAGAAAAAAAAAAAAACAAAAAACAAAACAAAAAAATCTTTCTGTTCCCGCTTCCCATTCTTCTAAACCCACACCTTTGTTTGTTTCTCAGCTCTTCCATACAATCAGACGTGCAGCAATCACAAATAAAATTCTAGGCTCCCTTCCTCAGCTTCAGTTCTTTCGTTCCACTGAGCACCACTCTGTCTGCACTGCCCTTGTCATGTTACTTAATAAGTTCACCCTCAGCTCCATCAAGACAACAACCATCTTAGCAAGCTCCCCCCTTGCTGAAGGGCCACCCTACCCCACTCTGAGCATTGCAAGGATTACCTAAGATTTCTCAGCAACCTTCCTGGTCATTTTGCAATCCAATATGTTCCCTGACTCTTGTAAACCCATGAGAAAACCTTGCCTTCTTTATGAAGGTGTCAAAGTCTCCTCAAAGGATACTAACTCAGTGGTGTAACTTATTGGCTGCTGTTATTAGCAGATTAACTTCAAGTTGTTTTTCCATGGAGACACAGGCAGTAAGGCTTTTACTAGCACAGCATATTCCTCATGGGGACACCTGGCCATGCCAATCCTTTCCCTGAGCACAGGCTGCAACCTCTCTCTTTGTGCCTATTCACAATGAATGTGATGTGAGCAAGAGCTATACTATGGGATGTTGGGGACCACTGCAAAGTGACTCTGAGCAAGATTTAATATTAACCAATTGACTTTCCATGTTTACTTGTGAGTTGTCTGAAGTTTAGGCACCTTGTCTGGGGATGGACAGGGGATCCATAGTAAGTAAACTTCTGTGGGTTACTGATCACTGCTGAGGCCTCTATTGGCTCATGAAGCTGTGACACCTCAAAGGACAAGATAAGGCTACAGCTGAGGACTTTTGGCTCCAACTCCAATTAACTACAAGGAGACTGCAGCTGCTGGCTCCACACTCCTACAATAAATACCAACCTAAGCATAAAGTAGTTCTCCCAAGGTCATGTAAGATTGCCATGTTTTCTTGAGTATCCTCCTCCTTTGTTTGAAAACCAAATAAATATGAGCTGCCCAAAGAAGTTTTTGGCTAAACTCAGAGAATACTGAAGCTGTAAGAGAGTTAGTCCCTCCTGAGCTCTAAAATCATTTCCACTGTGTCATATATTCAAGCCTTCGCTGTCCACGTACTTGGGAGAGTGTGGGCCTGATCAGCCTGAAATAACTAAGGGTTATTTAACCTGATATTCGATAATAGAAGTAACATTAAATATTTCTGCATATATAATTGTGTATAATCCAATAAGGTACTGGTAAAGAGAAATCTGAAAACCAATATCCCAAACTCTATAAACAGGTTAGAGCAAGTCTAAGCAGATGTATCGCCTGCTCTGCAGCAGAATTCATAGAATAAAAGGTGACAAAAAGGAGGTAGTCTTTTTTTTCTCTGGCCTGTCTACGGGAGTTGGAATATTGGTTTTCTCCTATATTTGGACATCTTTTTATACTTTAGGGGATTTCCAAGTTTCCCTGGGTTTCTACTTGATTGCAGGTGGTGGCACTTCTAAGCCTCTATAATGATGATGGAGCCAATCCTTATAATACATAGATATAGAGATACAGATATAGATAGATAGATAGATAGATAGATATTATTCTGCTTTATATATCTATTTCTTTATTAGGATTCTTCTTATATTAAAGATCCTTGTTTACTACAGACACTTTACATTTTCATAACATTTACCAGCATGCAAATTCTTCAATAAGTAATGTACATGTCCTTATCCACCTTTCGATCTATCTTTCTAGTATACATAGATATATTTTTAGATTTTCTTTGAGGGGAGCTGAAACAGCAGATCAGCTGTCACTTGCCAAGGCAGTCAGTTGTGTTTCTCTAGGTACCCTTGCATGGATTAAAAAGCACAATGGATATTGCAGAGACTTTCCGGCCCCACTAGGATGTGGACAGCAAATGTGTGGTCCTGACAACAGGAACTGTGTTATATTTCTGGATTAGATATTCGTTAAGGGAAAGTGGTGTATATGAGCTTTATACTCTGGATTTACACTAATGCTTTCCAGACCCATAGGAATCTTCTCTACTTGGTTTTCTCCACTAACCTTAAGAGACTTAAAACCAGCCCTGGGAATTCCAAGGGTGGTCTGGTATCTCATAGATGTGGCAACTTTGTCGTTTAAACTTTTAACTGACCTGCAGCAGAATGGCCTAACATAACCTGGGGACGTTACATGTGTTCACGTACTGTGAACACGGCTATGTAATTGAGAAAGATGACTATAGGCACATTGGAACAGACTTCACATGTCTGCCAAGCAAGCAGACTCAAGCCTAGAGGAAAATAATTGCATGTGTCCGCATCTCTGTTGTCTCATTGCCTTATAAAATTAAAGAAATGGCAGCTGACACACCCTGAAAGACTCCTTGGACAAATGACTAATTGAAACCAAGGAAAAGCACTTTGTGAATATGAATGGGTACTATATGAAATTTGCTATGACATGAACATACAGCTTAAGAGACTCAAATGCTTTCAGGATCCTTAATAGATTTGGGCAATGTCCATTTCCTTAATGAGATGAAGAGATGAATAAAGCTAGCCTTCAAGAAATCTAGTCTATGGCTGACTCAGGTACAGGAGTCATTCAGGTTGTTAGGATTCCCCCCCTTTTTTATGGGAAGGCCAGAGGTATCTAATTGGGTCAGGGCACGTGGCGTAAGTGCCTCTTTAGTGGAGTAACTGAGCCTGACCCAAAGGATTAATCCGAAACAGTATTGCCACACTAACAGGCTTGGTACTGATAGCTTTGTACTCTGTCTACCTTAAACCTCTGAATTCACCTTTATAAATAGTGACTCTGAATTCATGTAGGGGAGAAGACTGCTGACTCTCAACTAGAATGCTTTCAGCCTCTTGTCTACAGAAGTTAACTCATGTGACATTTGCGTATGCACATTTATCCTCCATAAATAAGGGCAGATTTGTTGGATGAAAAAATTCAAAGAAATTGCATTGCAGAATCTGTGATCTAAGGTGGTTTTGTAACATCCTAGCCCTTCATTATGTACTTGCATTTTGACAACATACTTTTATTAAATTGAATTTTTTTTCATCTGAAGGGTTGGAGGACAAAAAAGTGAGCAAAAATTGTGTTAAATTTTCTACAAAAAAAGGAAATTTTCTGAAAGTTAACCCAGCAATATAGAAAGACATTAGAAATATAATCTTCATTTTGTGAACTATAACTGAATAAAATGGACAAGTGGCTTTTTATTCTAATATTGTTCATAAGAAGAATGAGACATAAATATTAAAACCTACCTTTGTATGAGGATTAAGTGAGATAAATTTGGATTTCCATTTTGAACTTTCTGAGAGAAGTAATAGATAAGGGACTTTTAAAATATTAAATGGGTCTATCTAAATGTGCAGCTAAGTTATTTCCAAAGATATGGTGTGGTATTCACAAGATAAGAATGTATTTTAAATTGATCCTTGATCATCATTTCATCCCTTGAAAATTTCTCTGCTTAATTTTATCTGTGATAATAAATATAATTATATAAATTCCTCATTATAAAGCTGGTCTTTATTCTTTCTTGATATTCAATCTTTGTTAACTAACAATGGTGAAGCTACCCCTACAATTATTTATAAAATTTAGGAGATTCAGAACAAACAGAACATATAGGTCACATTGTCATCATTATTTTTTAGTCATCATTAGTTTTCTTAACTTTGAGATATAATTTCCCAGAATTAGTGTTTATCTCATAAATTGGGCCTCCATTTCAGCATATATTAGGTTTTATAATCTGATCTCTTTCCTTTTCTTTCTGATGCTCAGAGTTCTTAGCAAAGATGTTACTGGAAAATATATATTTTGCAATATAGCTTCTCATATTTAAAATAAAAATAATATTAAATTGGTAAGTCTAGAGTATTATTTCAGATTTTTAGAGATCTGGGGAGTGGGTATGTAGAAAAAATTACTTTCCATATTTTCTTATAAATAAATGACCACATATCAATGATCAATAAGAGATATTCTGTATGTAATTTGTATTTTTTAATTCATTGCCTGTGAAAGATGACCTTGTTGTTCCTGACATCTTTCAATTGAATGATTTTATAGAAACGTCCCTGTGTTTCTACTTTATTTTATCAATTACACATTGATTTAGCATTTCTCCCTCACATAGTAATCCTAACCATTTCTTTATTTTAAGTAATTGCCTGGCTTATGTCAAAGTATTTAGTTTGGTGGTTTTAATTGTTTCAAATAGAAAGACATTATGTTGTAGGATGATTTCTTTATATATTTCACAGAAACTCAAAATGTACTCTACCACTGTGTAAATCTTCCATGACTAGTCATGGACCCATTCCTAGTAGTCCCCTAGACTATTTAATGTATTTATCCTCTGTTTTGTAGTCTTCTGTAGAGCTATCATGTGTTTTCCATTCTATTCTTTTAAATAACTTTAAATTACTTGAATGCAAGGATCATATTTTATTCAGCTCTCTATCTAGCATCTAGCATTGTGAGTAGCCATAATTAACACAATGAATATATATCAATGTATAAGCAAATAAAGTTCATCTAATATTTCTTTATACGCAGTAAGTTTTATTATTGTTATCATTGGCTTTCACCAATCACATTTTATTATTCTCATTTTTGTTTCTAAATCACATCAACCAAAAAACCAAACTCATCTCTAGGCTAAATTCAAAGTTTACAGCCAGTATCACCATACAATGCCCTCTTTTAAAATTAAAAAAATATTAATTTCTATATATTTAAGAGCATCTTCTCAAAGAAATCTCTGAACTAATGATTGATTCATCATCATTATAAGATTGTCTTTAAGATATTGCTTAAATCCAGAAACTAACATAAAGTATACTGTACCCAGAACAATATAAGATCCTACCACAAAAAGCACATTAGAGTTTACTCACACCATTCTTTTCTTGAAAAGTGGTAATGAAACTCATTTACATTGACTGATATTTATGTCCTCAGGAAATATAGTTATAATATGAGTTTTATTCATTCCAAAGAGAAGAAATGGAATGCATTTGTATTTTCTGAGCTGAATTCATGTTTACAAGACTGAAATATCTGGAACCTGGTGGCTTAGTGGAGATATATTAATCTAAAAAAACTTTCCCATCTGAATTATTTACCATCAAAAATTGATTTCTGGTTTTCCCAAATCAGATTTAGTTCATAGGGTTTTTTTCTGCTCACTTGCTTAAGGATGCAGGCTCCATCCCAACATGTATGTAACAGCATAAATGCAAAAGTATCAACAAACTTAGTGGCAGGGCATCAGCTCTTACTTGCCTTGGAACAAAATTATGTTTTACTTTTGGCCCTTTGTCTTTAGCTAAAACTAGTCATAAAGACCTGAAACACTCCAGATTTGACAATCTCTATTAAGTTATCCTTCTTTTCACCCATATATAAATATACTCACTTTGATGCTGTATACGTAATAAACTGATCTCTTTTGAAAGCAGGCAATACACAGGAATCCAGTCTCTACTTCCAGTTCATAGGGCAAGGTCACTGGTTGTCAGTATTAATCTTGATATGTCAACTACATCAGATTAAGAAATGCCTAGAAGATTAGCACCTTGTTGGGTGTGTCTGAGTGGGTCATGCATGATTTTGGGTATTACAAATGGCTCCTTGCCTGTTTTTCTCTGGGGCTCTTTCCCTGCTCTAATCCCTAGCCTCCATGAAATAAGTAACTTTTTTCTGCCCTGCCTTTCTACCAAAATGTTCCTGACTGGGAGCTAGCCAGTTGTGAACTGAATCCATCCAAGTCATGAGCTAAATTAAAGATTATTTCCTTTTTTTTATAACTGTGGGTACTGTGTCCAGCAATGGGAAACAAACTAATACAGAGAACTCTCACCAGAGAAGTGTGATCATTGCTGGGACTATACATAGCCATGTGATTTAGAAACCTTTGGAATTGCTTTGGAGTAAAAATTTGAAAATGTTTCAAGTGGACTGGAGAAGCCTTGGAACACCACATTATGAGCAAATCCTGATAAGTGATTCTGGTGAAAGTTCATGTTGCCAGGAGGCTGACATGGATATGAACAATAAAAGCTATACTGAGGAGGTTTTAGTTTGAGAATAAAGGCTCTGCTCCATTGGCAATTAGAATAGAGAGCATGTATGTTTCCCTCTAGCAGAACATGGGTCTACATTTTGCTCATAACTGATACTTGCAAGAGACTGAGATTAAGTGTAGTGGACTGATTAATCTTATACAGGAAATTCCAAGGCAGCCCAACATTCAGGCCATGGCCTTGGTACTACTAACTGGTTTTAGCCAGATTTATACTGAGAAGGAATAAATTGAAAATTTTAAATTTGAGCTGAAATTTAGTTTATATTTAATTTAAATTTGAATCATGTGTAGACATGGGGCCAAAAAATGTATGGCAGGTAAATATTTTTACCATTAAATAGAAACCAAGTGCTTTCCACTGGAGTAAAAACAGAGATGCCTTGAGCCTAGCTCAAGATTCAGCAAGATCCCATAGCAGGCTCAAGGATTCAAAGCTGTTGACCTTTCTTTTGAGAAGAAAATCCTTATACCCCTGCTTAAGAAAGGCTACCTAGGAAATTGGGTCCCTGAGATTCCTTTCACTAGGGTCAGTCATTTGGGCAGAGTCCTCTGCAGTCATGCTCCAAGAGGTTCCATCTATAGCTCTGCTGACAGCAGACCTTGGGGACATCTACCAAATACTAATTTTGCTTGCCTGAAGGATGTAAGAATTGTAGGTCCATAGAGGCTTCCACCCAAATTTTAAAAGAAAGAATGGGAGACCAGGCCTTGAGAAGAGTATGTGGGAATGAATCCAAAGGTGCAGTTGAGACCCCAGGAAGTGGAGATACCAGAAATGTGGAACATTTGCCCAGGAAAGCTTCAGACTATGAGTAGAGTCAGCCCAAGAGAGGTCCTATGGATTACAACAGCAAGGCAATAGGTGTTAGCCCAACCAAGCCTTCCGGGATTTGCATTTTATAACTTTATGCCCCAGATGCCAGATATAAAGCTATAAGACTTAATGCTCGCTCTCCTTGGTTTTGGTCTTGTGTTGGTCCAATTATGTTCTATCCCCATTCTTCCCTTTTGAACTGGGAATGTGCATTCTGTGCCACTGTGCATTGGGATCATGTAATTTGACTTTTATTTTTGCAGAGATTCACAACTAGTAGTATTCCCTGAATCTCAGAAGAGACTTGGACTTGGACTTTTGAAAAACATTGGAACTATTATAATTTATATTATATCTCCAGTTCTACATAGGATAGTTGCAATTATGTTATGAGGAATATGAACTTGCTATTGTCTTTATTTGGAGGTTAAGTTTATTTCAAGGAGATGTCTATGGCCATGAAATTGACAAGGGATACATAGTGACCAGTAATCCTCATATGTCAACTTCAGTAGATTAAGAAATAGGGTAGGATGTTAGCACACTTTTGTTTGTACCTGGGTGGGTCATGAAAATGTGACCTTTATAATATATATGATCCATCACCAGTCCCACTCTGGTGCTGCTCCCCTGCTCTGCTCTCTGGCTGCCATGAACATTAATAATCAGCTTTGCTCTGCCACATTCTGTGCCATGATGTTGTAACCATGGATCCCACAGTCCATGTACTGAATGCCCCTAAACATAATCTGAATTAACCTTCTCCTTGTTTAATTTACTTTGTGTCAAGTATCCAACAACAGAAAATCTGACCAATAAACTTATTTCTTCATAGACATTAAAGTATCAGAAATAAAAATCCACTAGCAGACTTGCCATAAACTACCTTGAACAAATATGCTACATTATATACATTTTTAAATTATTTGGTGTGTTTTTGTTTCTGTTTTTGCTTTTGATTTTGTTTTCAGACAGGGTCTCACTATTCTACACTGGCTTTGAAGTCACTATGTAGCCCAGGCTGGCCTCAAACTTTCTGTCATCTTTTTGCCTCAGCCTCCTAAGTGCTAGGATGACAGATATGCACTACTATACCTCACCAATTTATGACAAAAACTTTGTGCTACGTGGTCAGTCAAATTTTAGTGCATCGCAATTCAATCATACATAGAGACTAATTAGTTCTCATAGAAAATGTCAACATTGTTACCTCATAATCTTGGAAAAACTAGATTTGGGAAGTCAAAATTTAACATTCATTGAGTTTAAAACTTTAGTTTGGCTGGGGATATAGCTCAGTAGCATAAGTGCCTGCCTGGCAAGCTCAAGGTCCTAAGTTCAGTTCCCCATAATAATAATAATAATAAAAAGAAAAACTTTAGCTTGCTTAACTCTTTTATTTATTTAATTGTTTTTAGTAAGAAGTAAATGTCCATGTTTATAGAGTAAGAAATGTTTTTATTAGACATGTAATGATCACTGCATCTTTTCATTCAAATATGGCTATTCAAATAACAAAAAGAAGCAGAATTAAACTTCATACCTTTTAAAGGAGAATTCTAAACTGACATTGTAAAAACTGGCCTGAAGGTAATTTCTTTTCCATCAGATCCTCATAGCGTCTGTGAAAATGAGACTCGCAAGATATGGCACCACATGAATATTTTAAGATGTATCTTCCCTGAGCTTTTTGAGGTTGAATCAACATGGTTAGTAATGAAATATTTCTAAGCTTATGTTTGACTATAACATAGATTCAAACCAGTTAGCAAAAATCAGCTACACAATAGTGGAATTCAACGAATGAGTGTTTTTAAGGTAATTTGACAAATTTTCATAAAAATAATATCTACCTAACAAATCTTTCACTCAAAACATTCCTTAGAATAATGTTTAAGCTTAAATAGTCAACCTGAATTTCCAGACCAATAGTTTTTCCTTTAAGGCATAAACTCCAGTTTAAACCTAAGAGTATCCAGTAGAAAAGCTGCTTAGTTCACTCTGATAATAGTAGGGACTTTTTCTTTTACTACGCATGAAAATTTGTGTTTTCTGTCTGCCTTTCTTCAGCCATTTGAAAAAGGAATTCTGTGAATTTTCATAATGATATAAAAATAAAGGCCCTATGTGAGAATAGCAAAAATTTCTCATATCTGTGGACCAGAATAGCCAGAAATGTGAGTCCATGTTCAATCAGCCAGAAAACAGAATGAAACAGTCAATTATTAATCAATTAAAATTAACAAAGAAATGAATGCATAAATATTTAGATATACAGATATAAGTACTTGGTCCTAAAATATTTTCTGCAACTGGGAACTGTAAGATCTATCATGGACATATGTAGGGAGATTGAATAAAATCTGAAACATTTATGATAAGCATGACTTTTCCCTATGACTTTTTCATTTGAAGTTTGATGACTATCATGGCTTATAATTTCCCATAAATCCACTTATACAGTCTTTGTTCATTGCATGAATACGTAGTGGTTTGAAGGAAGCAATGGTGAAGAAAATATGCCATCTTTTCCCTCATGGTGCTCACATCTAGTGGAAGTTCGTAAATGATGGTACTTGAGTCCCATAATTGGAAAAACCAAAAAAGTAAATAAGGAAAAGGATGCTGGGGGGCTGGGAATTTAGCTCAGCGGCAAAGCGCCTGCCTGGCAAGCGTAAGGTCGTGAGTTCGGTTCCCGGTACCGGAGAAAAACCAAAAAAAAAAAAAAAAGAAAAGGATGCTGTCAGACTCTTCTAGGAACTAAGACAAAGCCTGGAAAGGTCCTCGGGGAAGAAAACCATAGCAACTGGAGGAGATGTGTGTCAGCACATTTTACCAATTGCATAAAGAATACAGGAGAGATGGAAGGGCAGGTATGGGCAAATATTTAGATTATAAAGGACTATATAATTTAACCATGTTTAGAAATCTGAACTATGTTACGAGTGCAGTTAGCCAAAGTGAAGCTTAATAAAAAGTTACAAAAAGAAAATAATAAACACTCTAAACCAAAACTATCCAAAACCAAATAAACAAAATGTTCAGTGTCAACCACACCACTGTAATGACCTCTAATAAAGTAAAATGCTTATAAATTGCCACATAGGTGGGGCTTAATGTTAGTTCCATATGATCTATTACTCATCCCTACTCCAGAAAAGGGCATATTTCTACTACAGGGAAGAACAAATTGTAACTAACACAGCCTATTCTCTTTCAGTTTTGAGTCTCTTACAACATGCTCTACCATCTTAGCAGACAGACATTCTACCACTTTAGCAGAAGTGACACTTCTGGTATGATTGCTGGTATAGATAACAGCAGTAAGCTAGCCAACAGACCAAGGAGAATAAGTTTTGCTTTGTGGTTATTATGATATCAACTGTCTATCTGTGAAGGAAGCTTTCAAAATCAAAACAGCAGCTTTGCAAACTCTCAGCAAATTCTTTGCTGAAGTACTAAGTACAAAGAGCTCTGCTTTCCTTAGAAGATAAGGACTAAGAAGATATTATTCCTCATAAGTAATGAAAAAGGATGAATACCTCCCTTTACAATGCAAGTGTCACCCTTTCCAATGAAGCACCCTTGTCTCTATAGAAACCCACCCCTGAACAGACACATCTACTCCAGAGATGCTGCTACCACATAGAGCTAAATTTGATGTTTTTAGCCACTGCAAATTAAAATACCTCCATAACAACATTCAGCAACACTGTCGGATAATGTGCAGAACAAGGCAACTATACTTTGCCTCAGATGGTCGATGAGGCCATTTCAAATTTCAAGCATTATCTAGTAATATCCTTGCCCACATCTGACCACATTGTTATAATCATTATCCATAAAGAAAGTGAGGTGCATGTATGGGGAAATAGATTGAATTATTCCATTTGGTGGTAAAACACCATGTCTGTACCATTGCCATTTGTGCAAATGCTCATTTAGTGACAACACCCTAGACCTTCATGGCATGTGGTCTCTTAGTATGCATTTTAATTGAAACTCTTGGGAATGATACAATTACCACCTTAAATGAAGAGGGCCACTATCAAAGGCCACTATGGAAAACCACTATCAAGTATATATTTTAAAAAATGAAAACATACCAAAGGATCAGAGTGAAAATTGTTAGATGCTGCATAATGGAACTGTATTATGAACTTTAATGCTGGATTTATTTCAGATTTTCTATTGGGGGAACTTCTTTTTCTTTTGTAGACATGACCATTCACTGAGAAGGCTTAATTTTTCTTTAGGTGATAAAATTTGGGAAAGAGTCACTTTTAATAAGGTGGTTACACATAGCAAAGGGAATATGAAGTAGTGTACAAGTAGTTGCTCTGGCATAGTAGTCTCTTCTTTTATGCCTGGCAAATTGGCAAGCATGGTTAAAACTTTAGTGCAACACCTTCCCTGTGATAAGGCCTCTGACTACCTCACAAGATACTGTCTGTCCAAGTACAGTCTCTGTCGTACATAGGTGAAATTATGTGTTTCATACCAAAGAATTGGAAATAGCAAAACTGTGCATGTTATTCTTAGACATGATGAATTGAGAAGACATAATTGTTGTCTTCCATAGCTTCCCAGGCAGTCCAAATAACCCCTGAGATTTGATTTACTGGTCTTCATGGTTCCAGCAGTCAACATTTCTCTCCCATGTAAGCAACAAAACAAACATTCACTGAGTATAATGTTTCTTTTTTAATTTGAGCCTGTAATAATAATTTGTCATAATTATCTTGAGGAGGTGTCTTCTGTTCTGGGTGGGAGGTTGCTGAAAGCACCAGTAGGGTCCCTTCTGCCGGGTCCATGTTGCATGGAATGGAATGTGAATAAAGAAAATGGCTATCATCCAAAATCTGCTATTAAGTGTAAGTAGATTTCACTGAAGTAGGTCTCTGTAAACAGAAACTTGATTTCCTATCTGTACTTCCACCCCCATCCCCTTGACACACCCATAATGGTTTCCAATAGCAGAAATCCGGGAGATTCAGTAATCTTGTTTGTTTGATGACTAAACATCCTTTTATGCCTGGAGGTTCACTTCTAACAGTCAAACAAACTGAATTACTGGCTAATGTCAAAACCAGAGCGCTCTCTGGACTTTAAAGAGTGGCCCAAATTACCTATATTTCCAGCCTGATTATTGTCTCCCTGGAGGAAAAATCATTTTGTGTCAGTTCACTTGATTATGACAGACTTTGGGGGATATAATTGACCAACAGGGCACTGAAATTGAAATTCATGCTGTGATTCTTGGGAAGTTCAACTGGAGGCAAGATCTGTAAGATGTTCCTCACATCCCAAATGCTAATGCTTTGATCTCACTTGATTTGCATTTAAAGTAAGTAAAACTGACCAAAGATATCTAGAGAAAAAAGGACTTACATCTAATTTTATTTTTTTATCTAAGAGGAATTAGCTTTTAGGGAAAATAATTACATGTTTTCTGTGTACTTTGCTCATAATATATCTAGAGTTTACAGTTGCCAACATAATATTATTTCATGAACTCTCCCTCATACTAATGAAAGTCTTCTCTGTGGTGAGAATGTAAAGAAAAAGGAAAGGAAAAACCTCCTTTTGGGGAACCTGATGTGGCAGGGAGGTCTGACACTGGGGGTCCTGTTGCTCTGAACTACCTCTTCCTAGGAAGGAGTACTAGCCTCAGTGATCAGCTATGCATCCAGTAGATGAAAACAAAAATGTGAACTAGAAGCAAAGAATAGAGCAGGAAAGGGAGCTAAGAACAGATGGTTTCTGTGTCATAGTAAAGTTTCAAACTGTTATAATCCCACATACATTTAGTATGCAGTTTCACACTGTGATCTGTGATGTATGAAATGGCATTACTAAACAGCCCTCCACATCCCTGAAGTGTTCTCCACATTCCTAAAAATGTAGTGTCAACTAATTTTTAAGCAAGGAAGATCATAGAGATGAGGATTGTGACATCATAACAGAATAGGAAGGCCAATATTTAAGATAAAATTTTATTTTTATGTGCCTTTTGAGTCCCATTTTGTGCAGAGCTACTGAAGGTGGAGGTCAATCACACATGTGGATCTAAAGCAAAGCCAGCCTCAAGAACATAGTGTGCCTGGGGAAGGTCACATGAATAAGTTGCTCTAAAACACTGGGTACCCAAGGCAAGCCATGTGGATTAGCTATTAGGTGGAGGGGTTTTATGTGAGTATATAAAAAATGTGCTATAAACGTTGAGACCCTCCCTCCTTCTCCTCCTTCTCCTCCTCCTCCTCTTTTCCTTTTTCTTCCTTACTTTTTCTCCCAACAAGAGAGAGGCCTCCATCTGGCCTCAGTTTCCTGTAATCTGATTCTTGTCCTTTTTTCTCCATCCTCTCACGGTCTTCACACTGATAACTTTGAAAGCTGTCTGGGATATGGCATTTGGTGCCTGAACAGGGACTCAGAGAAAGAGGAAGTGCATCTAAGAGCAGGTAAGAGGCCACCACTAGGTTTGCACACACAAGAAGAGAAAAATATACTCCAGAGAAGCCAAAGAGCAAATAAGTCTGAGAGAAGCCAAAGAATGAAATAGCCTCACTACAGGCAAAGAGCAAACTGGGCTCACTAGGGCTTAAGAGAAAAACAGACTCACTAGGGCTAAAGAAAAAATGGACTCCCCAGAGCCAAAGAAAATAACAGGTGAACTAGGGCCAAAGAGAGAAACAGGGTCATTAGGGCCACAAAGAAAAATGGGTTCACTAGAACCAAAAGAGCATAACAGACTCACAAAAAAGGGAGAGAGGTGTGTTGATTTTATCTTTTGTAAAACATGGAGCAAACTGGCTTATTAGGGCAAGAGTCTCAAACAGAAATGCTTGTTGTATTATTGATTCCTGTATTTACTTTTTTGTTGTGGACCTGATTTAAGGAGAGTCTTGATGACTGTATGCTTGTTTAGATGATCACAGAGGATTTGGATTGGAGCACTATTTTAAAATTAAGTCTCTAGCAGAAAAAAAGATGGCAAAACTACAGCCCCACACCCCCACAGAGCTTAAACCTTCTAACTGCTCAATCAGATAAGGAAGGAGCTGGGATGGACAAAAACAAAACAGCTAAAGCATGTTTAAATCTGAGGGATTCTTTACTGTGGAAGGGAAATTGTTTTGACTTATGCATTTATCAAACTGCTCACACAGCCAGCTCAGCACAGCACTTGCCACAAGAGGGAGGGGTGATGGCTAAGCAGAAAGACGGCCTCTTGCTCAGGTTCCAGGCAGACTCAGCTGGGATAACCCAGCTGCCCCTCTGCCCACCCACCAGCCACATCCATAAGGCCTTCTACTCTGCACTTGGCTTGGAGCCATGGGAGCCACACCAGCCCAAATTGGACAAGAGAAAAGCCAGGGTAGAAATGGCGGCTGTGTTCGCAGAAGGAATGACTGAGGCATCCTCAGGGAGAGGGGTGCTGGTGAAGCCAACCAGGAGATGGAGCTAATCCTTGCAGCGAGGTAGGCATTGACCCCCTCATGGTCGCTGCTACCAAAACAACGGCGCTGAATGGAGAGGCCAAGGGGAGACAATTCTCCCCTCAGGCTGCTGAGCCACTGCTGCAGCCATTGACTCACCTATAGCCCCACCCTGAGGCAACAGGATAGGAGCAACAGGCAGAGGCAGAAGCAGTGAGTGGGAGTCCGAGGAGTCCAAATACAGGGTACAAGTTTTTCTTCTGCACAAAAGACTGAATCGCAGCTTGTTATACTGGCCTTACAAGATCATTCATCCACTCCAATTAATCTCTTTTCAGACAGAGCCTATGTTTGCAGTGCAGTGTGCCACACTGAAAGTGCCATCATTCATACTAGCTGGGAAGATCTTTCTCATTTACTTTACACTTTCTACTTTGCATTTGGTTATGCTATGTCCCCTGTTTTACATCAGCCCTCACTGCGGGGGTTAATCCTTGAGGGTTTTCCCCCAGTCATCTCAGGCAAATGAATGTCACTCACATTCCTTAGTTTGGCTCTCTACACTGGGTCCACATTTCAATAAATACTTCTTCAGGATTTAAATATATTATAATTTAACTTGGCCAAATGCAACTGAGTACACAGTAGTTTCATAAATGAATTGTCTTATGTTTATTTGTTTGTTTGTCTGTCTATCCAAACTATTTATCAGCTATTTTTGAGCGCAACAATTTTTTTTCTTTTTTCTTCTTTTCTTTCCTTTCCTTTTGCATTTTTAGATTTTTGTAGCATTTGTCTGCTGTGCTTCCACCTGAGTTGCCAGCTGGTCAAAATGATACTAAAATTGATTGTGTAAATGTAGTATATATTATTGTTAGAGTATTATGATTTGAAAATCTCTCATTGTTCAAAAATAACATGGTAAATGTTGCAATTGAGTTTTCATAAGTCATCAAAAAATTATTAAGCTAATTAAACAAAAATTCCTTGGGGTTTGGAGAGATCACTGGATAGGACTCCAACTGAAGAATAAGGAAGCAGCTGCCTGGATAATTATCGAGTCCTTCTTCATTAATGCAAAACCCCAACAGTCATCTCCCAGCCTTGTGGGGACACCTCCAGTAAATTGCTCATCAGCAAAAAGTTAAATTTTCTAAAAATAATGTAATGAGGTTGTTCATGGTATATAGCTAAATTAAAAAGCAAAAGTTTTTCACATGGGTATGAGAATTCATTGTTAATCTCATGCTGTATTAAATTTATTCATGCCTTCCAAGTGTACTTGTCTTCTAAAATGTAAAACTGGGATTGTTTCTGGTAATAGAACTTTTCTTTCAGATTCAGACATTTGCCCTTCTTTTGTTGTTCAATTAATTGTGATAGGAGTTTCATGTCACACCAACATAAGGTCACCAGTTAATAGTAAAAATAAGAAAATCTTATGTGATGTGTATGCTATATATGAGCTGCTATACTTGGACATGCCTGGACATGAAGTGGTCCAGACAATCTCACAAATTTCTTCAGTGACTTCCTGTTACAGATCAATTAGGTGAAATTTCTTATGTATTAGATACAGATGATTGATTAAAAGAGCCATACTATGTCAAAATGGAAATTTAAGTATGATCAATCACAAAAACATCATCATGATTGTCATGCTACATATTATGTATGGTTTTGTTTTTAAATATTATTTGTAAAATTATATAATGACTGTTAGCATTCTACAAGGATTTGACTATTAGAACATCCATAGTTGCTAGAAAGTAACAGTTCTATGCTATGTTTCAAGGTGCTTGATATTCAAAGAAAATGGTAATATTAAGCTCATTGACCTGATTAAAAACTGTTATGTCATTAAACTTCTCTTCTGGATTTTTGACAACTGAGATATGAGACCAAAAGCTAAAAGGATGGATGGGTTAAGAAGACAGTCAATATTTTATTCTCAGCCCTCAGAAGTCAATGAGGACCCAGGACACGATGGAACTTTGTCAGTGACATCCTGCATCTCTGGTGAGTTATACAAACTGCTGATCAAGGAGACTGTAGGATGAAAGAGGATAAAGATCTGTGTAGTGTGTGCCTAAGGAGAATAACTAGGAGAAAATGGTCTCACAAGTTTTCACAGAAAGCGATTTAGTCGTGACTCATTCAGACAGCTGACACTGACCGGAGAACTAGAGGTACTAGATATGGTTCCAAGGAAAATCTTGAGGAAACTTAACTGACTTGATAAATAGCAAAACTTGACTAATACAGGTCTCACCTTATTTTGGTTTTGAACACCCAGCAAAAAAGGGTAAGTACAAGAGGTGTAAAAGAACTGTCAACTACCCTAGTAAACTGATCAGTGTTCTGGGATAATGTGCTACATATGACTAAATTGCTATACATGGGGACTTCAAATCTTTGGACTGAGAATCTTTAGCCTAAATTGAGCAAATTAATCTAGAATGAAAAGCGTTCAAAAATAAAAAGGTCTTCTACAGAACCTTCCAAACACAACTTCTCCAGCTCCAGCTGACCACCCATTGCTTGTAACTAGAAAACAGAAAAGGGGGAGATGAGGGGAGCAGCTGAAGCTGGAGATCAATCACAGGTGTGGGGCTGGAGCAAGGCCAGCCTCGAGAACAGTAAGAGCCTGAGGAAAGTCACATGAATAAGCTACTCTAGTCGCAAGAACACAGGGTTCTTGATGCAAGCCACATGGACAAACTATAAGGCAGAGGGGTTTTACATAATATTCAACCTCCCTAGTGAATGAATAAATGCACTGTATTTGATGGCCCATTGGGGGCCATCCCTCCTTCTCCTCCTCCCCCTCCATCAGGAGGGAGGACTCAATCTGGTCTAAGTTTTTGGTATTCTGACTCTTGTCCTTTTCCCTCCATCTTCTCACCACCTTCACCCTGGGAACTTTGAAAGCTGCACAGGACATGGCACTGTTGTAAGTATTTCTTTCCCTAATATGTATCACATAGAAAATTATGAGATTCAATGAAATTAGTTCTGAATTGATCTGAAATTCTTCATGAAATGGAAAACAGCATTTAACAGTCATCTCTAACTCTCTTGCCAAGAATAAAGCATGACCAGAAAATCTTGTTATCATTGCAGGCAACTCAGAAGGTCCCATCCTACCAGCACACTGCCAGACATCGTGTTTGGAATATATTTTCTTTCAACAACCTTCCCACTTTCTTGCCCTGCTAATGAACTGTGCTTACCATTCCTGCTGCTGAATAATTTATCTTTAAAGATGGAGGGAGAGTGAAAAATTAAATCAGAATGATTATCTAAACATTATATTTATTTATGATATGTTGATTTTCCATTTCCATTCCAACATCTATCTATGAGAAAAAAATGGATATGTTATATTATCATGTCTAACTTTTTTCCAATTGTTCCAATATATTTTAGAATTTTACATTTTTTTACATTCTTTCTGACACTAAATTAATTAGAAAAATCTGAAGATCTATTCAAAACACTGCTTGGACCTAGCAGAATGAGTGAGACTGGGATATAGAAGTAGAATAAATTACCAAACAGAAGAAGTAGCATTGTCAGTAATGCCCATCTCTACAAACTACAGCAACTATTTTTAATTATGTAAAATTGTTTAGTTATGAATATAATTTGATTATTATGCCTTGCAGCTGAAGGTAAGCTTCAAATTGCATAATACTTGAATCTATGTATATATCTATTCTGCCATTTTTTTACACA
Source organism: Chinchilla lanigera (assembly GCF_000276665.1). NCBI lineage: Eukaryota > Metazoa > Chordata > Mammalia > Rodentia > Chinchillidae > Chinchilla > Chinchilla lanigera. Next base: position 3,497,961 of record NW_004955483.1, on the reverse strand, counting down.
AAGTACATACAACTGTATGCATCTGGTTCAAAGGAAATATCTGTCCCTTCCAATTTTAATGTTAATAGAATCAAAAGATACTAGTTTCTTTCTTTAATTTAATGTGTCCTTAATATTAAATTCTACAATATTCTTCTTAGGAAATAGCATTTCTTCTTTTCTGTGAGACTCCTTTTGGTTTATGTCTTCCTGAGTAACTACTGTTTAAATAAGGATATACAGTGTAATAACTTGTTATTCTCATAATTTGGTTATGAAAATGTTTTATTTTTTCATAGAATAAAAAGAAAAAAGTAAAGCAATAAATAAAATCCAAATTTGAACATATTCAAAGCAAGCTAATTAATTATAACAGTTGCAATAAAAATATTAGAAAATATTAGAATCACAAAGAAATGATTTCCTCTGTCCATATGCAACCTACCAGGCAAGTCTAAATTTTCTTTCCACACAGTCCTAAATTATCACGCATCTGGACACCTGAAATACTAAAAATCTTCTAGATAATTGTACCAAGCATGAGAAAGTTGTGAAAGTATGGCATTAGACTATACAGTGTAATGCAGTGCTATAATAATCATAATAAATAGTCATCAATAATGAATATCAAATATAGGCAAAGAGGTTTACAAATTCAAGAATACCTATAGCAAAGACACCATGCCCAACTCATAATCCACAATTCATTTAGTTTTAGAAATATAAAGATAAAATTATGATTTCTTCCCAACTAAAATGGTTGATATAAGTGAAGTATTCAGAGCTGTTGATCAAATTAAAAGACTCTATTCTTTCAACTTCTATCAGCATCTCATATTCTGTTTGGAGAAATTTCCTTATAAAATCAATCAAACAGGTAAATAAGTCTAAACTTTGTCTGAATTTTTAAGAAATATGGCACAGTAAGGAGTTACAGATTGATTTGATTTGCTCCTCAGTTAGTTTGGTGCTCTGAAGAAAAGTGGTTTTGTCAATACAAAGTTTCTTGAGTGAAGGCCTCAAGAATGATACCTATATTTATTTATATCTATATATCTATATCTATCTATATCTATATCTATATCTATACATAGAGAAAGGGGGGAGAGAGACAGAAGGGGGAGGGAGAGGGAAAGGAAGAGGAGTAGAGGAAGGGGAGGGAGGGCAGAGGGAGATGAGAAGGGAATGGAAGGGAAGAGAAGAGAAGAGAAGAGGAGAAGAGAAGAGAAGAGAAGAGAAGAGAAGAGAAGAGAAGAGAAGAGAAGAGAGAGAAGAGAAGAGAGGAGAAAAAGGGGAGGAGGAAAAGGACAGAGGAGGAAGCAAGTAAAGAAGAGAAGAAAGAACCTGTTAAGAAGTAGCACTGGATTCTTAATAATGTGTCATGCATCTCTCTTCCTTTTCCCCACTGCTCAACCCTGACTTGAGTAAAGGAGAGAGAAACAGAGTAGAAAGTAAAAGAGTTACTTGCCTCTTGAGAAAAGCAACAGAGGGAAATAGTAATTTCACTTCCTAGGGCAGCACCTGAAAGGTGGTGTGCATTTCTAGTCATAAATTGGTGATTTATAGTAGCAATCACAAGGCAATTATACTTAGTAAGGAAAAGTTGGAGGCAAACATTAGACAATATCTGCATATTCTCCTTGTAGTTATGCAAGAGAATAAAGAATTTTATTACTTTGACATTGCTTTTTAAAATGGTAAACTGTTTTTCTTGAGTGTGATACTGAGATTGAAATAATAGAATCTCCTTTATTGCTATAAAATTGTAAAAGAAGATCTTTCTGTTGATTTTCCAGTAAATTTGCAGCTTATTTGTGACATACACATGCTATTTTTCAACATGATTCTTTGCACTGTACATATTGAAATTGGTTTTCTTTTAAACTTTCATATATTTTATTTGTGGACAACAAACAATACCTTAAACATAATAAGTTCAGCAGTCATACACTATTCACATTTTAACTCTCTTTATGAGAAAAGTAAAAAGGGACAATTACAGTCCTCAGCGAGTCTTTATTTCTATTAAGAATACCAAAATCACTTATATCAACTCACATATATACTCACATATAATAAAATAGAAAAGCTGTTACTTGCTTATTTTCATTTCTTTGGCTTAATTTTCATCCAAGTTTGTTGTAGCTTTTCAGAATGGAAAAAATTGGAAGAGAGGGAGAAAACAAATCTTATGTCATTTATGAAACATATATACAATATATATATGATTCATCAAAGTAAATTAAATAAAGAAACAAATCTTAGATATTTAATTTGCATGAAACAATGTTCTGAGTGTTGTTAATGTTGGACAAATACATGCTTACAAAAATGCTGTAATTTTTCTTAAAAGACAGATCACCAAATATGAGACCTAAATGATTTACTGTATTTTACAAAAAATCTAGCATTTGTGATTTGTTGCATATTAAAAGTGTAAACTGCTATATACTACATGTTATACATAATACATATATGTACATATATTTATTTGTGTGTATATGTATATCTACATATGATTTTGACATAATATTGAAAGTAGCAAAACTTTAAAAAAGACTTTAGATGAAGTTCTTGTGAAAATCTGTCCTGAAAAACTATTATTAGTTTACCAGGTGCTCCACTGCAGAAATTGGGTTAAAACAAATGCCTTGAACTGACATATTTATTTTATTCAAACAGGTCTAATAATTCAGCTGTGAAAGCTTAGAACAGTTTAACCTATTCAATTTACTTTCTATATTTTAATCGTTTCACACTGTCCTTGATTTAAATGAAAAGTCTCTTGAAATTTCTTTTAAAATATTTTAACATCTTAGAAGCATGTTCCACAAGAAAAGTTTTGGTTGCTGTATTTTTAAATATCAAAAATTATATAAAAACTTTCAGTGATTGAAATGAACTAAGCCATAATTGTCCTTGACTTTCATGTTCTAGCAAAGTTATGAAATTAAATACCTTAGAGATTTTTTCAGATCTTAGTTTGTGGTGGTTTTTTTTTTGGTTTTGTTTTTGGGGTTTGTTTTTCATTTTAAGTGTCTGAAGTTAAAAGAACCAAACACAAAGTCAAGGGCAACAGTAGAAGTAAACTCCAAAACAATACAGAATGAATGTATTTAAAGAGCCTCTGAAATGATGTCAGTCATTGAAAATATCAGCCACCTAGGTTTCCACATGTATAACACTAGTTATCAATAAGCCTGTCATAAAGTAGAGTGACAATCAGTTACATTACTGGGCACTAATCAAATACTGCTATACTTCCTAACATGTGTGCTCACTTGAGTTTATCTAAATATACAGTATACTTCCACCAGAATTGTTTGGATTTTAGGAATTTTGCACTGTATGGTCACGTGTTTCATTAATTAGGCACACTGAGTATAAAGACCTTTAGTACCATTTCTCTAAGAGCTTCTTAGTTAAAAACTGCAAAATTATAAATTTATTACAGAGGAATTTAAAGTAGCTTTTAAAATAATGAAGTACATGTCCAAGCATTCAACTTTTTGTCTGATTCATAGCTACTCCATGTCACCAGGATTAAGCTATGAATTCCTAGCACCCACAGAAGTGAGGCCCTAACAATAATGTTACTTATTCTAACTTCTGTTTTTCTAGTAGCATATGAAAATATGAGTTAGTTTAAATGAGTTTCAATTTTCAAAATCCATTTTGTCTTGAGCTATGTTATTTGAGGCAAAAACAAATGGTATACTGTCTCACCCATCATTTTGCCACCCCCAGTAAATAATTTTAGAAAGGACAAAAATTTATTTATGCACTTTAAGGATTAAATTATAAATTAAATAATGATAAGAGAATTCTTAAAATTGATAGGATATTGATTTCAATCTCTAAAAATATTACTTCTTTCAGTGATAGAATAAAAGCTCAAGGCTTTGGGTTTATAATATGCATCCTAATATGTTTGCGGTGTATAAGAGACAGTGAACAGTTGGGAGAGGATGGGAATGGAAAGAAGATTAAATCACTTGACATATAAGGGGAGAAGTCTCAATTTTGCTTTAATCCAACAATGTTTTGATACTTACAAGTATCAAGAAGCATTTTTATTTTCTATGTTTTCAGCTTTTATTATGGTAGAACAGTTAACACTTAAAATGATATCAAATCCCTGACATGCATGACTAAAAAGAGGAAAATTTAATTTGGGCTCATTTTTTCCAAGGTTTCCAGTAGTTCCGGTTCCCAGAAAAGACCACAGTGGCAGAACTTGGTGAGTGAGAACTGGTCACCTCAGTCCAGCTATAAGTACAGAAAGGTGAGGAGCTAAAGAGAAAGTGATCTGAGACGAGAAACATCCTTCCAAAGAGTACTTCCCTAGGGCTCTTCCTCCAAACCGGCACCATCTCCTAACAGTCCACTGAGCTATGAACTCATGAATGAATTAATCCATCAATGAGGTTAGCACCTCTATGAGCTAATTATCTTCCCAAGTCCCCACCATTGAATACACGAGCCTTTTGGGAGACAGATCCAGACCACAACATAATTGGAAATGACAAGTTTCAATGTCATTTCAGTCCTAATTTTCATGACAATGTTTTGTGGTCTATCCCCAGGTACAGACTGAGTTATCTAGAAATTATTGTACATTTTATGGACGGAACTGTGTCCTCTGCTCCTCAAATTCTTAGGTTGAATTCTTAAATCTGAAGACCTCAGAATATGACCGTGTTTGGAGGTAGAGTAATTGCAGAGGCAATTAACTTCAAACGAAGTGGTAAGGTTTGGATCAATCATGTCCCCCAGAAAGCTCATGTATTCAGAGATGGAGCTTTTTTATTATAAAGAGAATTTAAAAATAAAATAGCAACAACATAGACAAAAATAAAACAAAGCAAAAATAATAAAATGATACAGGGTTTCAAAGAATGATAGGAATAAACAGTGGTTGTTATATCACATATTGTCATCTTCAGTGAAGCCACTCAGATTATCAGATGTAAGAATGCAAGATTGATCAAACCATTAAAAAATGTAAAAATAATTTAAAAACATTAGACATGATACAGAGCTTTACCAAACAAGATGGTAGGAATTCACCAATGATGGTTATATTGCATATTGTTGTCTTCAAAGTAGTTGTTCAGATCCCCGAATATAAGCATGCAAAATTGGTCAAAAATATTAAATATTAACTTTTACTTTTGAAAAACTGACATCAGCAGTACATTATCCCAGCTATCCTTCTGTATATATTTTTCCCTTCTTTGCTTCTTTTTCTCCTTTCCTCATCCAAATTTTTCCTTCCTCTGAGCAATTTCTTTACCTTTCATAATATCTGTTGTACATTTTGGGTTTTAATTATTCTTTCAGGTTCTTACACTAGGGAGACAATGAAATGTTTACACATGTGGGCCCAATTTATTTCACTTATGAGTATGGTTTCTAGTTGCATCCATTTATATACAAAAGCCTTGAGTTTATCTTTTTCATATCTGAGTAATATTCTGCTGTATAAAAATACCACAGCTTTTTCATCCATTCCTCAGTTGATAGGCATTTGGGTTGTTTCCAAGATTTAGCTGTGACAAATTGTGCTGTTATAAATATGTGTTCACATATATCACTGTGATATGTTTTTAATTTTTCTGGGAAATACCCAGAAGGGGAAAAGCTGGATTAAGTAGTACCTCTGTTCTTAGTTTTGTGAGGAATTTCCACACTGATTTCCACAGTGGTTTCACGAGTCTATACTCCCACCAGCAGTGGCTAAGTGTTCCCTTTTCCCCACAGTCCCCCCAGCATTTATTATTGGTTGACTTCTTCATGATAGCCATACTTTCTGGGGTGAGATGAAATCTCAGTGTTGTTTTAATTTGAATTTTGTGAACGACCAATGATGTTGAAGCTTTTTTCATATATTTCTTTGCCATTTCTATTTCTTCATCTGAGAAATGTGTGCTCATCTCAGATGCCCACTTTTGGATTGCGTCTTTGAATTTTGGGGGTCTGATTTTTAAAAAAAATTTTTTTTTGTTTTTTTTCCAGTACCAGGAATCGAACTCATGACTTTGCGCTTGCCAGGCAGGAGCTGTGCCGCTGAGCCAAATCCCCAGCCCCTAAAATTCTTTTTATGTTATACATAGAAGTCTTTTGTCTGAGGGACAATTGACTACAATTTTCTCCCAATTTGTGGGTTTTCTTTTTACTCTGTTGGAGCTTTCCTTAGATATGCAAAAACTTTTCAATGAGATAAGATCCCAGTTGTTGATTCTTTGAAGGATTTCCCATGAAGTTTGGTTTTTGTTCATGAACTCTTTGCCTAGCCCTATGTTTTCACGATTTTTACCTGCTTTCTTTTCCAATAGATTTAGTGTTTCTGTTTTAATATTTACATCTTTGATCCATTTTTACTTTAGTTAAGTGCACGGTGATAGATATGGGTTTGGTTTTAGCCTTCAGTATGTGGAAAGCCATTTTTTGCACCACTATTTATTAAAGAGGCTATCATTCTTCCCGTGTGCATATTTAGCCCCTTTGTCAAAGGTAAGGTGAGTGAGTGTGTCTGTAGTCATGTCTACATCTTCTAATCTGTTCCACTGATCTTCAGGTCTGATTATTTGCCAGTAATTTGCTGATTTTATCACAATAGATTTGTAGTATAATTTTAAGTCAGGTATTTTGATGCCTCCTACCTTTCCTTTTTTTCCCACAATTACTTTTGTTATTCTAGGCCTGTTCTTGTTCCAGATGAATTTTCAAAATGTTTTCTGTAGATCTGAGAGGTATACTAATGGTATTTTGATTGGGATTGCATGAGTCTGTACAACAATTTTGGGAGTGGCCAATTTTACAATATTGGTTCTTCCTACCCATGGGCAAGGAATATATTCCCATTTTCTGAAATCCTCTTCAATCTCTTTTTCAAAGTACTGTAATTTTCAAGGTATAGATCTTTTACTTCCTTTGTTAGATTGATTCCTAATTATTTCATTTTTTTTAGATGCTATTATGGAAGGTATAGTTTAACCAATTTTTCTCTCAGTCTGTTTGTTGTTTGTGTACAGGAATGCTATTAATTTTTGAATGTTGACTTTGTTTCCAGCTATGCTACTGAATTTGCTCATTAAGTCTATAAGCCTTTTCATGGAGTTTTGACGGTCTTCTATGTAGAGTATCATCTCATCTGCAAATAATGATAATTTCACTTCCTTTCCTATTCTTATTCCTTTTATTTCTCTTTCTTGTCTAATTGCTTTAGCAAATATTTCCATAACTATATTGAATAGGAGTGGTGATGATGGACATCCTTACCTTGTTCCTTATTTTTGAGTGAAAGTTTCAGTTTTTTTCCATTTAGTATGATGTTGGCTGTTGATTTGTCATAGATGACTTTTATTAGAGTAGATAAAGACCATCTATTCCTATTTTGTATAGTGTGTTTATCATGAATAGATTTTGGAATTTATCAAAAGCTTTGTCTTCATCTATTAGGATAGTCATGTGATTTTTGTCTTTGACTCTATTAATATGGTGTATTACACTAATTGAATTGTGTATATTGAACCATCCCTGCATTCCTGGGGATAAATCCCACTTGCCCATGATGTATAATCTCCATAATTTTCTGCATTCTATTTGCTAGTATTTTACTGAGCATTTTTGCATCTATATTCGTTAGCAAGATTGAACTGTGTTTCTCTTTTTTGCTTGGTTCTTTATCTGACATTGGTATCCAGGTAATACTTGCCTCCAGGAAGAAGTTAGGGAGAATTCCTTCCCTTGCAATTCATAAAAGAATTTGAGAAGAACTAAAATCAATTCTCTAAATTTCTTGTGGAATTCAGCTATGAATGCATCATGACCCGGGCTTTTCTTTGTTGGTGAGTTCTTTCTTACATTTTCAATTTTGTTGGGTGATATTGAGTTATTCAGGATTTTTATATATTCTTATCACAACTTTGGTAATTCCTGTGTATCTAGGAATCTGTATATTTCTTCTGCATTTTTCATCCTATGAGAGTAAAGCATTTCAAAGTAGGTATTGATGATCTTCTGAATTTCTGCAGCATCTATAGTGATTTCATCCTTTTCATTCCTTCTTGCATTATTTTTTCTTTCCTTTTTTGATAAGATTGTCTAGGGGTTTAACAATTTTATTTATTATTTCAAAGAACCAACACTTCATTAATTCTTCATATTGTTTCTTAGTCTCCATTGTATTAATTTCTGCTCTGTTCTTTACAATTTCCTGCCTTCTTTAGGCTTTGGACTTGACTTATTATTCTTTTTCTAGAAGCTTGAGGTGAACCATAGGATTGTTTATTTGTGCTCATTCTGTTTTCTTGATGTTCAACTTTACTGCAATAAATTTCTCTCTAGTATCTGCTTTCTTTGTGTCCTACAGGTTCCTGTAAGTTATATCTGCATTTTTGTTTGATTGTAAATATTGTTTAATTTCTTGCTTATTTCATCTGTGAAATAAATTTCATTGTTCAGGAGGGTGTTTTAATTTCCATGTGTTTATGAAGTTTTTGAAATTTCTTTTGTCAGTACTTTCCAATTTCATTGCACTATGGTTAGATATTATGCATGGGATAATTTCAGTTCCTTTGCATTTACTTAAGTATGTTCTATGTGCTAGTATATGATCTGTTTTAGAGAACATCCTATGTGTAGCTGAGAAGAATGTGTATTCTGATGTTGTTGGGTGGAATACTCCCTGTAAAAGTCTATTAAGTCCATTTGTTTGCAAGTTTGGTTTAGTTCTGATATTTGTTTGCTGATTTTTTTCTAGTTGATCTATCTCTTTGTGATACTGGGAGTCCCCTATTATGATTGTGTTACTGCTTATTTGACTTTTCAAGTCTGTTAAAATTTGTTTTATATAGTTGAGTGCTCCTGTATTTGCTGCATAAATATTTATCATTGTTATCTCTTCCTCTTGCAGTTTTCCCCAAAAAAGTATGTAGTGATTTTCTTTACCTCTTTTGATCATTCTTGGTTTAAAGTTCACATTATCTGCAAGCAGAATAGCTATCCCCCCTCTTTTTTCTGGGTTCTCATCATGTGGACTACTGTTTTCCATCCTTTGACTTTCAGGCTATGAATTTCCTTTTGAGTTAGAAGTATTTATTTTATGCAGCATATTGTTGGATTTTGTTTCTTGATCTGCTGTGCCAGTCTGCTTCTTTTGATTGGTTAATTGACACCATTTACATTGGTAGTAATAACTGATATGTATTGGCCTACCTTTGTCATGTTATTTCCCTGCTATTGCTTCCTCTTTTTTTCCCTCTCTTTGATTGCTTGCTCTGCTTGGCGGTTCCTTTCTATTGTTCTTGAAATTGTGGTCATTTTTATCTCTTTTTAGAATAACTTTTAGTATTCTTCATAGGGTTGGTTTGGTGCTCATGAATTTCTTCAGTTGTTCCTTATTGTGGAAATATTTTATTTATCCATTAATTTTGAGGGATAGTTGCAAGTACATGAATTTGGGTTGGATGTTGTTTTCTTTCAGGACTTGAAATACTTCACTCCAATCTCTTCTTGACTTGATTGGTTGTGTTGAGATATCTGCCATGATTCTGATGGGCTTTTCTTTATAGGTGATCTGTTTCTTTTTTCAAAAAGCTTTTAATATTCTGTCCTTTTGCTGAATTTCTGGGATATGGATTATTATATGTCTTGGTGTAGATTTATTTTGATTATGGCTAATTGGAGTTCTGTACACTTCACTTAACTCTATATCAGATTTTTTTCCATGCTTGGGAAATTTTCTGCTATTTCTTCAAATAGTCTTTTTATATCATTTATGTTGACTGCTACTGCTTTGATGACACCCATTAATCTGACATTGTTTTTCTTTGTTTTGTCTTGCATTTCTTGAATTGTTATTTCCAGGTTCCTTGTTATTTTTAGGTGATCCTTTCTTTCATGATCATTAGCTACACTGGTGTCTTCACCATTGTAGATAGGTCTGACAGTCTATCTTCAGCTTTGTTCAAGTAGTTTTGTCAGCTTTCAATGGAATTTTTAATTTCCTGGATATCTCTTTGAATCTATTTCATGAATTCTAATTCTTTCTTATATTGTTCATTCAATGTTTCCAACATTTTTCTATGCTCCTCTATTTTTTGTCTGCATCTTCTTTAGATGTGGTGAGCAATTCTTTCATTAATGTTGTCATTTAGTTTTTTACCTCAGAGATTGTTTCTGATCTAATGTCTTCTATGGCCTGATAGAGTTGTTTCTTTACTTCACTTGATACCATTTCAGAAATTCCAAGTTTATGACCTCCAAGCTCTTCTGTGTCAGTCTCCTGGACTTGTTTTTGGTGGGGTGGAGGTCTGAGATTGCATTGTGTTCCTTCATGCTGTCCTTTATAAAGATATGGAGGTTCCTTGGAGCTCAGCCTCATTCCTGTGATGGTGTTGGAGTGGTGGGGCCAAGACCTGAAGTTCCCCATTGCTTAGTGTGGCTGCTATAATGTTGTGTGAGGGCAGGATGGGGCCAGTTATGCTCCCAAAGCTTTCCAAGGCTCAACCTGGCTCCCATGCTGGTGGGAAAGAGGTGGGTACATGGTCACCAAGGCTCCTTCTAGGGCTCAGAGTGGCCCTCACAGTGTGGGAGGGTTGGCATATCTCATCCAGATTCCCAAAGCTGTCTGGGGCTTAAATTGGCTCCTGCAACGTGAAAGTTAGGTGGGCGTGTTCATTGAGTGCTAGCAAGTATGTGGAGAAAACAATGCTCTGTACACTGTTGATGAGAATGTAAAATAGTACAGCCTTTATGGAAAAAATCATGAGTGTCCTGAAGAAATTAAAAATAAAATTAATATATGATTCTATAATGAAACTACTGAAAGCATCTCTAAAGGAAATAAAGTCAATATGTCAAGGAGACTTCTGCACGCCCATGTGCACTGTACCACTATTCACAGTACCTAAGAAGTGGAAATAATTTCCCCATTTATGAAGAGATAAGTGGATAAAATCATGTACCTAGAATACTATAGAGCTATAAAAATAATGAAATACTGCCATTGGTACCAACAAGGATTGAACTGAAGAATATATAGACAGTGGGGAACAGTTAATCAATGGGTCCTGAGTTACACTTAGATGGGAGCCAAAATTTTGGGTGTGCTATTGCTTAGTAATGTCAGTGTGACCACAGTTAACAGTAACAATGTATATTTCAAAAAGCTAGAAGGCAGAATTAGGAAGTTTTCACTGAAGACAAATGATAATTGTTTAAGGAGATAAATATTACCAGATGTAAACATTTTGCAGTGCAGACATGGATTGAAATATTTTACAGCATTCCATTGATATGTTCAATTTTATATTGTATGTGTCATTTGTTAAATTTTCCAAACCTCCAAAAAATTTAACAAAATTTCCATTATCATTTAAGTTTTTCTAGCAGTAAGAATATTTTTTTGATATATGCTGTTTCTTTTCCATGATGTTGTGCTGTTATAGTTTATACAAAGAACTAACATTATTGCTCCTAATATATTCATCTACTTGAACATTAAGACTTTGGTATTTTCTATAGAGTTAGAAATCCATTCCTAATAATTGATTATTTTGTACTACTACAGCTTCAAAACTTGGAATGATGCTTAATATAATGATTTTTTTCCTGGATGTACAATAATGCAAAATAATAGGAATACCTGCCATGAAATCAAAGGAAGACATTGATTTATGCTCTGGGAAGAACAAATTGAAAATTGAATAAAGATAAGAGAAAATAAAATTTCCTAGACCCAGAACAAATGGAAATTGATTTAATTTACTGAAAAAAAGCACTTCTTTGAGTAGTGAACCAAAGCATTAAGATCTTGCTGACTACCAGGAAAGGACAAATTAGAAGAATCTATGAGTATTTGAACTCCAAATTACTACAGTACCTTTCTGGTAAGTTTCCCTCACTTTACATGAAACACTATGTAACATTTCAGGGAATCAAGATTGTTTTTAACTAGTCAAATATAATGATGTTAAAATATTTTTCTTGCTTTGCCTTTTAAAGAAAGATTAAATTATTTTCTATCTTGCGGGCCCATACCACATGCAGTTTTGATAACAGTGTTGGAAACATATGGGGATTTCAGGTATTTATGGTTTTCTTAATACATTTTTACTCTCCTTAAGTAAACTTCATTCCCAGAGCTTCAGAGTAGCAACTTTGGACAGTGTGAGATGAAGATGGTCACATGTATTAGGAGATAGACTACTTTCTAGTACAAAATTAACCCCAAGCAATGCTTTTAGATTGATGACACAAGTATTTAAGGGCAACTTGGTAGTCTGTCAAGTGTAAGGAAGTGAGAATGAGTCAAACTAAAAAAATAAACTTATAATTAAATAGACTCTGTTCTAAAGAACTATGAGATAAACTAGACTGAAAGTTATGGGAGTTAAAAACTCTGATGTTTTTAATGTTTTGATTTCACCATAAAGGGAAAATGCTAAAGAAAGTGCAATGGATTAATCATAGTATAAGTGTATTGAAAAACTGGCATCATATGAGTAGTGTAATTGAGGACAGCACAGGACAGGTACTTGCAAAGATGCTTGAACTTTGATTTGATGCTCTGACTTGGGAGTGTGTGATTTCTCCTGGAGGGATAGCATATCTCCTATTATTCATAATAGGACAGGAAGGGAGAAACCGAGTTCTGAGTGGTGGATGAGAGTAAGAGGACAGGTGTCTGCAGCCATAGTCACAATGCATATTTCCTTCTGTCATCCCTCAAACATCTTTGAAGTCACATTATAAGAGCTTTGCAGAAATGTGATCTGAAGAACTAGGGAACTTATTATATCTATGCTCAGGACAAAGCAGTTTTTTACCAAACAATTGTCAGAAATATGAAGAAGTCTGCAGTAAGAGCTAGTCGTTAAGAGTCCAAAATGAAATGGGTTGTCAGATGAAGGTTCGATTGTGACAAGAAGCCACCTGCATAGAGTTTCGGAGTTTATGATAATTATTTCCTAGTAGGAATTTGTAGAAGGCAGGGTTTCTGAAATCTATGGATTGTATATAGGTATCAATGATCTTTAAGCACTATGAAAAGAATTTAAAGACCTCCAGCAGGCTAAAGATTATTAACTTAAAGTACTTGTCTGTACTTGAAGATCACTTTGTTCTTCAAGAACATAGAAAACAGAAAACAACTGAACTTCAAGGTGTTAGGCCATTTGGTATTACTATAATGAAATGCCTATGATCAACTTCTTTATAAAGAAAAGAGGTTTACTGACATCACAATAGTGGAGGTTTAGGAGCCCACATCTGTGGTGAGCTTTCTGTAGACAGAATCCAAAGGTGGCATAGGGCACAGAAAGCCAAAAGATAGAGTAAACATACATGTACACACATGAGCATGTGTGTGTGTGTGTGTGTGTGTGTGTGTCTCCTCTGTTGTTGCCTTCTTTTCATAAAGCCACTAGTATTCAATCATGAGGATTTTACCCTGATGATTTTATCTAATACCAATGGTCTGCCAAAGCCCCCACCTCTAAACAACATAATCACATTAAATTTCCACCTTTTAATACCTGCCAGTGGAGATTAAATTGGAACACATGCACCCTAGGGGGACATGCACAGCTTTTACCTGAACCATAACAATTAAAATGTAAAAGCAAAGCACAGTCAGTGCCAACAGACTTGGACTAGTGAGACATCTGAGTAACTTTAGTGAAGTACAGTGAGTACAGGAGGAGGTTTAATCAAAGCAAGAATGCTAACCAGTGAAATCGAAGAAGAGAGAAATCTTAAAATTGCTTGTTGGTAGTACTCGTATGTAAACTGTCTCAGATAGATAAAACCTAAATTGAGATTAATTTTATTCCACTCTTGCTGACAAAATACTCATGAAAAAAGAGTTTGTTTGTGCATTGGCTTCTTATTTATAATATACATTATCTAACAAATTCACTCTTTTAATATAGGACAATATTGGCAATGTGGCAGCATCACTGGAAGGGTGGATGGTAGAGGAGTCTCAAACCTGGGATAATGTAATACTCAAGAGTAGAAATAAATTGTAGCTCTAACGGGTGAAGTTTGGAAAAGAACTATTAGAAACTTTGGTACTGGTCATTCTAACTTACAAATGGAATTTCTTAGCACTCTAAGTAGTTTACTTATAAAGAGAAATCAATTGGTCATTCAGACAAAAACGTCTTTCTCATTGGCATTCTGCTTTGTATTTCACAACTGGCAGATTGATCCAAGTGTATCATTTGATAGATAAATTATTGCAATGTAAAAAGATAAACATTTAGTTTTTACTTATGTACTAGTACTGGAGTAACAAAACTGTATGAGGATAACATTTTAAACACTTGATCTGTAAAATCATTATACTGACTTTCATCTCATTCAGGAGAGGAAGAATTAACACAGAGAAGTGCACATGGGATATTCTATGTCAGAACTGGCATGGGAATCCACTACTGTTTCTGTTCAACGCTCCTGTACTGCAGAGATGAACAACATTGTGTGGTATGTCTCAAGAGAAGAAAGGATAGTCTTGCTCAACCACTGTAGTCTGTTGCATTATAGACTCATCATGCTGATAAATCAACTTATTCAGACTGCAAGACTTGCAGCTGACCTTTGAATGTGCAGTACACACAAGGTAAGAGATATTGTACAATGCACATTTTGTGGGCATAGACTGTGATGGATAGAGAGTGTTATGGTTTGTGTGTAGATGTCTTCCAAAAATCTTATGCAGTCATGGGGCAGGATTCCTGAGTTTATGATTGATTCATGGTCCAGTGCTGGGTTTATGGGTGTGAGTGCTACAACCACCATGGGGCGGGCAGCTTGCATACAATATAAGGGAGGGAAAAGAACTGGCTCCTGCTGCTCTTTCCATTTTGTTCTTGCTGCTTTTGCTGTTTTCTGCCACCATGATCTGTTTCCTTCTGCCATGTGCCCTCATGCTTTGGAGCCAGAGGAGTATGGACTGAAATCTTCAAAAATTGTGAGCTAAATAATCCTTTCCCTCTTTAATTTAGGTGTTGGTTATTTTGTCTCAGCCATGGAAGAAAAGTAACCAAGACAAAATTTGGAAGTGGGAGTTGGGCTGTTGCTATGACTATACCTGATCATGTGGTTCAAGAGCCTTTGGGAAAGGCTTGTGGGAAGAGCTTGGAAGGGTTCAGGGATTTCACCCAAAAGAGTAGCACTAGAACGCCTTTGGCTGTTCTGTATGGGGGATTCTGGTCAGAGCTCAGAAGACCAGAGGCGGATAGAAATCCTGCTAGTGAAGACCAGGTTTGTGAGGTTTCCCCTGAGAAGGACTACATTGGTTGTTAGAGTCTAGATGATGTATGTTATGGCTTGGCAGGAAGTTTCTCTGCATTTCGCTCATGTCCAGAGATTTTGCCTGAGACTGAGATTAAAAGTGACAAACTGAATAATCTGGTAAAAGAAATTTCAAGGCAGTTGAATGTTGAGGTGGTGGCATGGCTATTGTTAGGGGCTTTTAGCCAGGTTTCTGTTGAGAATCAAGAGCAAAGAGCCCAGCAAAACGATTTAAAATGTTGTGAATTTGGCCAGAAATGAAGCACCAGGAAAGACGTGGATTGCAAAGACAGAGCTGAGGAGATCTTGATTGCTGAGGAGGAAGGCGAGAATAGAAAAGATCATCCGAAGGAAACAGTAGGAGTAGCAAATCTCCACCCTTTGCAGCCTCCAACCTGCAAAAGTGAAAGACTTGGCTTTGAGAAGAGAGCCACAGAGAGCCATGTTCCAGAATGACAGCAGCCAAACTATGTACCACAATGGAGATGGAGGCAGCAACAGGTTCCAGAATGGCGGCGTTACAGGAAATTTGTTCCTCAGAATCTGTTTCAGAGAACTCAGCTATCCAGACACTCAACGCCCACAGCCAAGACAGAAGAAAGCCTGGCTTTATCCACGTTGGCATTATCCACATGGTGCTGGTTTTAGGTGCATGTGGAATGCAAGAGTTCTGACATTAAAAATGCTTCCACCCCAATTTCAGAAGGCTTGGGAAGCCAAGCAGTGTGCCCCTTGGAGGGCAGTATATGAAGTTGTAAGTGTGAAGTGAAAGATCTAGTTGGGAAAAGACAGCAATAAAGATTGTCTGAGGAAAGCTGCAAATAGGGAGCAAAGTAGGACAAGAGAGAAACCATGGGAGCTACAACCACCAGAAGTGCCATAGAGGTGGAGGCATATGCTGCTCACAATTTGCCACAGATTTCCTTGGATGTTGACTATGGAACCACAAGACTTAATGTTTGCCCTGCTGGATATTGGACTTGCTTTGGTCCCAACTCTCTGCATCCCCCTATTTGTACCTTTTAGAATGGGAATGTTTATCTTCTGTCATTGAATGTTGGAAGTGATTAACTTTTCATTTGTACAGGGGCTCACAGCTAAGTTTGCCTTAGATCTTGGAGGAGACTTGGGACTTGGAATTTTCAGAAATGCTAAAAATATTAGGACATTGGCAACTCTTAGAAATGGACTAAAATGCCTTTTGCATAAAGGGATGTACATGAGTCTTTGGGGGACCAGAGGCAGAATGTTATGGTTTGTGTCGAGATGTACCCCCCAAAGCCTCATGCAATCATGGGGTGGGTTTCTAGAGTTTATGGTCCATTGCTGGGATTATGAGTGTGAGTGCTACACCCACCCTGGTGCAGGTAGCTCCCATACAATATTGGGGAGACTTGCCCACTGCTGCTTCCCCCTTTTTATGCTCTTGCTGTTGTTCTGTTTTCCACTGCCATGAACTGTTGCTCTCTGCCATGTGCCACTCTGCCTTGCAGCCAGTCAAGTATGGACTGAAACCTCCACAAACTGTGAGCTAGATAAATCTTTCCCTCTTTAATTTGAGGTTTGGGTACTTTGTCTCAGGAAGGAGAGAAAAGTAACCAAGACAGCTAGTTAACTAGCTACAGATGACTATGGAGATATGCTTTTCTAGAACAGGACACCAATTTGCAATTCTATGGTGTTGTGTATTTCTTTGTTAGATATACCTACAGACAGGTCTCATATAATAACTGGTATATCTTTAGAAGAAAAATATTAGTACTGATTACTCTTATATGATACTAAGAATATTAATATGTATATACATAAAAGCATGGAGGTATGTATAAAACATATATAAAGGAACTGAACATCTATACATATAGTAAAACATAAAACAATAACAAATGTAACTGGGTATGGTAGTCTATGCCTGTAATCCCAGCATTCAGGAGGCTGAAGCAGGAATATCAGCATATTTTTGAGGGCATCTGGGAAATATAGTCAGTTCAAGGGCAGCCTGAACGACATAGTGAGACCTTATCTCAGAAATAAGGAAATAAACAAAAGCCAAACTCAATTGATTTGGTTTAACTATACTTGTCTTCAAAATTATTGAAGACATTTCATTCAATGATCTCATCATCTCTCATGAATTTGATTCTTCACTTGCCATTTATATCTATATGAATCAAAATTTATTTCTGTTTTCTGAATTTCAGACTTATACATTGAATTCTCTATAACTCTAAATTGAAGGTCAAATTCAACATCACAAATTTGACATTTCTGGAAAAGAGACCTTGATTTAGAGGTATCTGCAAAGGCCTCGCACATCTCAGGAAAAGGCAACACCATTTCTCAGTGCTCAGCCTCCAAAATAACCCTGCATTGTTGACCAATTCATTTCTCCCACAGTTTACACAAATCTCCCAGTCAATACTCTCTGCTTTATGTTCCCAATGGATCTGAAATTTGACCATGGTTCCATCACAGTCACACTCCTACTCTGGACACCAGCATCTCTCCAGTAGAGTACTGGAGTTACGTGTAATTTCTTTCTTTAAGTGTGGCTCTTCAGTTCAATCCCACCTCTGCTGTCAGAGTAAAACTAATAATGTAAGAAAACTAATATTACTCCTCTGCTTAAAACTTCAATTGGATTATCATTTTGGAGTATAAGAGGAAAATCCATGACTGCAAAACCCTACTAGATAATCCCAATAGATTATTGCCTGTATATCATCATCTCTAACTATTCTCCATTCTGTGCTTCCTGACTGATTCAGGTAGGATCTTTAATGTCCCCAAAGACCCATGTGTGGACACCTCGGTCACCAGCCTGTGGTTACACAGGAGGTGGGCATTGTTGAAGGAAATGAGGCATTGGAGGCACAGACTTGCAGGTGATATTGGACCCAGAACTCTCCTGTCTCTTCATCTTCTTGCTACTGCCTTGAGGTGGGTTGTCCTCCTTCACCATGTACTCCCGCTCTGGTGGACTGGGCCACCACAGGCCCAAAGCAATGGGACAAACATATGAACCATCTGAAACTATGAAATAAAGTAATTTTTTCTCCATTTAAATTGACTGTCTCAGGCATTCCCAAGTAACAGAAAGCTGACTAGCATACCACTGTGAGTGGATGCACGGGCCTTCAGCTTTTGCCTGAACAAGCCATGGACATTTCTACCTAAGAATCTTTAACAACTGGGTTTTGTTGAGTCTGGAATTGTCTCCCAAAAACTCTCCTGGGTCACTTCCTGTCTTTCTTCAGTTCATTTCTATAAAAATGTAACTTCCTCAGTGATGTTTTCTTTTGGTAACTGTAAATTTTCAACTTCTGACTCCTGACACTTCATACCACATTATGTTTTATTTTTCTTTTTGCTACTCATCATGGTTGGCCTACTATGTATTGCACTTGCATGTGGGTGTATGATCTTAGAACATTGACTTCATTAAGTCAGAGATGTCTGTCCTATTGGCTGATATTTTCCTAGTACCCAGAACAATGTCATAGCCATTGTAGGTATTCACAAGTATTTGCTATGTTACTCCTATTGTCACAGAGTTACTAACTATAGGTATCATCTTTGACACTGGGAACCTTGGGCAGTGGATTCCAAATATTTTCATTTCAGAATAAGATCTTTCCTATGTTGACATACATTGCTGTTCTAAATAATTAAATGTCCTTGCTACCCATCTTTCAGCTATTACAACCTATTTTTCTTATATGGACATTGCTTAATTTTATAGATGTAAATATATTATTTATTGAAACTATTTAATTTCTTCAGGGTAAAGGCCTTTGCACCTTCCCTCCTTCCCTCAGTCCCCACCTCTTTTCCTCTCCTCCTTTCCCCCTCCCTCCCACCTTCCTTCCTTCCTTTTCATGTACTGAGCATTGATACCAGAGTCTTATCATGAAGCTACATTCCTAGTATTTGTTTTTGTTTCCATATTGAAACAAGATCCTGAAAAATTATTAAGCTGCCCAGGCTAAGCTCAAATCTGTGGTTCTCTTGCCTCGGCCTCCCAGAGAGCTGGGATTGCAAAGGTGCACCAACACGCATGGCTTGTTTTTTGTCTGCTTAATATCAAAGAACATTCTCTGAGTCAGCATAACCAATTTATGATATATAACTGAGAATTTAGTTTTTAAATCATGAGAAGTCTGCATGGAAATGTATAAAAATGCAGACATAATACCATGGTCTTCTCTACCTTCTAAGCTATTTCCTTAGAGAGTTCATATGCATCAAAATTTCACACTTGTAAATTTTTGGGTTAAAATGATACTGATTATAATGTGTAATAGTAAAAACCATATTACACTTCAAATGTTAGTACAGTATGTACCAACAGAAATCAAAATCCCCTTTTTACTTTTTTATTTCTACCCTTTCCGAACCTTCCAAACCCTTTTTGTTTCTTTTACTTTTTTGTCGTTGCCCATATTTGGAATTTGTTTGATTGAAACTGAGCCTAATTTGTAGATTAGTCTTCCATGATCACTTGTCATTGGACTCAAAAGAGCAAATAGTAAGGTTTTCTCTACTCTCTGGCTTCTAAGTCAATCTTTCACTGATGCTAAATAGAGTCCTGAGCAGAGGGGGAGCTCTAGAGTTGAGGTTGTAGCAAGTTTGTTCAAAACCATCATACACGGGGCACAGATACTTAGGCCATGTGGAGCTGGTACCTGCATTTTCAAAGAGGCACAATTTGCTAGACTAACATCATGTAGAAAGAAGTCTGTTAGGAAGAAATCATCTCTAGTGTGCATGTGTGGTACAAATTTGTCCAAGGTAGGAAAGTGGGATTAGTAATGCTTATGCCAGAAATGACCTCAAGGACGTGGGGTTTATTATTTCCAGAAAAATACGTATTCAGTGATGTGAGACCAGCTCAGTTTAACAGTTTGTGAGCATTCAGTAAGGGTCAGAGGCTGTGCCCGAGCCTACTGCAGTCCATCCTTACTCATCAGGAAGGTCCAATCACGCTTTTTTGGTCAGCGCAGGTCACCTCAGTCCTACACTCTATTCCAGGCCTGTGTCCAGGAGACACCTCTCGTATGGCTTAGCGCTCACCTGTGGTTGTAGCATGGTCTAGAGCTTTCTTTTCAGAGGCTCATCTTCCACATGTGACCACACAAAAAACAGTCCTGGCTATGACAGAGTCAAAAGGTAAAGAATGAGAGAGAATTTTACAAATTTAAGCAAATACGAGGTGGTATAATGAGCCCTGAACTCAAAGTTAGAAGACTGAGATAGAGGGTTTGCTCTAACATTTAGCAGATGTACTCTTAATGACTGTCTAGCCACTTCCTAGGAATGTTGTGAAGATTAGCTAAACTGTGTAAACATGTTGTTTTCTAGAAGCCCTGAAGCATTTTACAAATGATAAAAATGTTTATTATCGCTATTATTGATGTCTGAGTAAAAGTGTATCCTGTACAATTGAGGAAGCTTGTTTTTTGGTTCTTGTGCTGCCCCAGTGGTACTGGACACCCTTCTGCATCTTCCAGCAGGTCTTTAAACCTAAACCATAGCATCCTTAAAAACTGGGAATTCGGTATCACCCTGGTCATCTCCATTGACAGGAAACATGCTATGGCCTAAGGAGTCCGTTTCATTGCCAGAGAGTTCTGAAGGATGGGAAGTTCTCAGTGTGGAAACAAGCTCTGCCTCCTACTCTTGATTTCCTAAACCACTCCAGTCTGGCTCCTGCTCTCAGCATTCCCCAAAATTGGCCTCCAATGATTTCATAACAATGAACTGATGACCCCCAGCCAGGCTTATCTCATCTTTTCAGCAATACTTGGGCCAGTTGCCAAGGTGGGTTCTTGAAAGCATGCCCTGCTCTTGACTCCACTCCACCCCTTTCTCCTGGATGTCTGCCCGAGTCTCCAGCACAGTTTCTCAGTCATCATTGCCAACATATCCATCGCAGTTCCAAACAACAAACCGAATCATCATTTCCAGAATCGTTTTACTCCACCTGAAATAAGTGCTAAATATTATATTTAAAGGTAATTTATTCAGAAAAGCACATAGTAACGTGCCTAAGAATAAAAGGACTCAGTAATAAGAACATACTTTTCTATTGAAGAGTCACATTAATTTTGATGACTATTCTTTTTAATCAGAAAATGATCATTTATCAAGCAAAACTGCCTGT
The DNA here is from genome assembly GCF_000276665.1 of Chinchilla lanigera. NCBI lineage: Eukaryota > Metazoa > Chordata > Mammalia > Rodentia > Chinchillidae > Chinchilla > Chinchilla lanigera. The sequence goes on along the minus strand of NW_004955483.1, from coordinate 3,476,513 downwards.
GATCTCAATTTCCATGTTTATTTATGGGTCTGATGGAGTTATATTGGAAAAATTCCTAAATACTTATTTTGACTGATGATCCAAGAAGGGTATCATTGATTATTAATGATTTAAATAGATTTAAAGATAATGTGCTTAATAATTTTTCTCAACTGTCACTGATACTCATGTTTTCATTTAACTTATGCTAATTAAAAAAGGAACAAGTCTTTCTACGATGAAAAATACTAGTATATGTTTTATAATGCACACATTTGGACAAAATGCTTTTCATGGGTTATGGTCTTGAAAAGAGAGGTTAGTGCAAAGTATCTGAAAGATTTAAAGGTGAAGCAAATTCCCCTGTCCTTTTCTTAAAACACCATTGCAGTTGACCTTTAAAGCTGATGAAGCTATGAGGGAAGACAGGAACACATGTGGTGTTCTGCCAGGTTTGTTTGAATATATTTAACATATGGCCAAGGAATGACGTTTTTTCCCAAAGAAATATCAAGTTGATTTTAATTTGTGTGTGAGCAATTTGTAATATTAAGGGTTTTTTTTTTCTTATCAGATAAATTGAAACAGGAAGTTAATAGAAAAAAGAGCATTGTCTTATACTGCTCTTCGGAAGGTGTGAGATAATGAGAACAACAGCTTCCAACAGCATGAAGAGATGAAATACGTAAGCAAGTGTCTGTTTGCCAACTCTGCAAACATTTTTCCTGCTGATGAAATGATATCAGCACTGTCTAAAGAGGTGTGGGAATTAGAGTGCCTTTCATTTGACCTCAACATTTTTGATTTGTTATACTGTCATTTGGTCTGTGAAAATGTTCAGCCTAATCTTTCCAGCCCCTTAGAATCAACCAGAGTGGTATCGATCTTCCTATCATTCTCCCATGCACTTTTGAAAATCATGTAAGAGTAAGAATGTGCACACTTACAGATGATCTACAGCTATTCAATATGCTCTTAATTATAAATAGCTTTTTCTAAATTTATTGCAGCTATAAACATCATATATTGACATATACATATCTATTTTCTCTTATGCATACACGTACATTTATGTTCATACTCTTACAGTCACATATACCACAAATTTCACTCCCAGATGCCTCACTGTGATATCTGTTCTGTGCTCACCCTTTAAATAGATTCAAGGCATTAATAGATGACTATGAATGAATTGCTCACACAACTCCCGAGAACTCTAGAGGAATACATGCTTCTGTGAGCCCACTTCAGTACATTATTTTTTCAGATCTTTCAGAGAAAGGTAGGAAAGATTATTCAACATCTCCTATAAAACTGGACATCCCTTTTAGGAAATGACAGACACAAAAAGCAGTTGTATTAACTGAGTAAAGGGCATGATGATTTTCTGCGCTTTTTGGGATACCAGGTCAGTATCTCTAGGTGCAAAAATAATAAGCTGAAATGCAAATTCAGTGCTGTGCGTAATTTTATCCATTATGAATAGTCTTCTCCTATTTAGTGATGTTCACATTTTTCTTAAGTGCAAGGATGTTTAAAAATGTTTTCATAATTAGAGAAAATTTGAAATTCAGAAATATCAAGTTATCCACCATTTCCTTTTTTACTGACTATATGCATGGTGCTAACATTGCCTTCCGTTTGTCTATATATTTTAATATCTCTTGTTATTAATGGTCATGGCCAATATTTTGGAACTCAATAGCAGAGATTGTAACACATCACCTGTAAATATTTCTCATGAATTTCTGGAAAACATAAACTTTTTTTGCATATGCACAATCCATAAAGACAGATAACACATCAATTAAAATCAGTTTATTTATACTAATGCTAGTGGGCTAATTACATTTATGACTTATAAAGTAGAACTGTGGTGTGAAGCTTCCAAACATCAAGATGGTTTCCATGGAGATTGCTCCACACTGTGTCTGCTTTTGAATATTTCAGAGTAAGTAACTACATTTATTTCAGCATTCTTTCCCAAGACTACTAAAGAGGGAATGTTGTATGCTACTTTTTATTACCCGTCATTACATACGACTTAGCTTCAGCTTCATGTTGCTATTGGTGATGTTAAATTTCATCACTCAGTTAAGTGGTGCTGCCAGTCTGTCCATTATAAATGTATCCTTTGCATTTATAATGAATAATATGTGATTTTTTAAATCCAATGAATCCAATATAATCTATCCAATGGTTTGGCTTTTTGTTTGTTTGTTTGTTTGTTTGTTTTAGACTGGGTGTTGCTGGGTAATTCAGTCTTGCCTTGAACACACTATGTAGCCCAGGCTGGCCTTGAACTCATGGTGATTCTCCTACCTTAGCTTTCTGAGAGCTGGGACTACAAGGGTGCACCACTATGCCTGGCTACATAGTTTTAGAATCAATTGATAATTTCTTTTTATCTGAAGACTGTTCAAGTTACAAAGTTAATTCATTTTTTGTAGTGTAATAGAAACCCACCTGCAGAAATGAAAGTCAAATAAAATATTTTAATAATATTAAAATGACATCTTTTAATAAGATAACTCACTCCAAAATAACCTAAAATATGGATGTCAACAAACACATTTGGGCAGTCATGTGCATTTGAACAAAGATGAGAGTGGGTCAGTTGCAAAACATTAGTGAACACAGCCACATTGCTTATGCACCAGAGAAAATCAGAAATTAAGAATTTAATAATTTAAAACTTTTTAAAAAGAATCTAATAATTATAAATCTATCCATAGGAAAATACTATTAGCACATTAAAACTTCACACAAAATTATGTGGAATGCTGTCATTTGTGTCTTATCTTCTCAAGGGCCATCCAGGCATTTTGTTTGTTTGTTTGTTTAAATATTTGGAGAAGAAAATGAAAGTGGAGCATTTGGGAAGCAGAGCCATGAGGCCAAGGATCCTCAGAAGGACCTTTCCTTCTTTACTGAGCCACTTTTAGAAAAGGCACTTAAAAAGCATACCAAATACTTTTTCTTATCCATATCTGAAAACCCAAGAAAATATTGAAAATGGATGCACACCTCCCTACAGGGCTGCTGGCCCTTCCTGCCTCAGCATGTAACACAGTATATGTATGGACTGAAACATCACAGGGGCCCTCATTAACATGCACAGTGTTTATGTTTCTGAGTATCAGTTCAGAAACATATTTAGTTTAAAAGAGAAAGTTGAATAAGCCAAATAAAATAAAATAAAATAAAATACAAAAGTTTCCCCAGACCTAAAAAAGCCAAATAAAATTCAGGAGGGATTTGAGACATCTCTCTGAAAGAGGAAAGTAATATTTTCTGTTTAATACAACTAAAAACTAAGTGAAAATATAATAGCAATGTAAAACATTATGGAATGTGTTGAAGAATGGTTAAAATCGTCTAAGAACCTGTCTCGGTTACTTTTCTTTCATTGCTGAGACAAAAACACTTGACACCCAGAATCAAGGAAGGAAAGGTGCATTTAGCTCACTGTTTATGGAGGTTTTAGTCCATACATGGCTGGCTCCAAGACAGAGTGGCACATGACAGAGGACAACTGCTCCTGGTGGTGGAAGATAGTAAAAGGCAACAAAAGCAAAAGGGAGGAGGGGTGGCAAGTAGCCTGTTTACCTCCCTTACACTGTAAGCAAACTATCTGCCCCTGGGCAGGTGTAGCACTCACACCCGTAATCCCAGCACTGGACTATCGATCAATCAAAAATCTAGAAGAGAAGTCCACCCCATGACTGCATGAGGAGTTGGGGGGACATGCAGACACAAATCATGACAGAACCTTAAAAACATTTGAGAATCTAAGAATGCTTGTATCTAAGAACTTTAAATCTAAAACCATTTAAAGACATTTGAGATATGACAAATGAATTTTAAGGTCAATATAAATGTATCAAATTGAAAGTAAACATCAGTCACTACTTCAAATTGCCCCAGTCTGAAAATAAAAATTTAAGAATTTTGACATAGTATTGAAATAAAAAGATATATAGAAACTGAAAATGTGTGAAAAGAATTTTGAAATATGGGACTACCATTTTTCTATTAAAAATGAAACTTTTCATTTTCAGGTATAGATTCTCTGAAAAATTTACATTGTGGAGGAGCATCAAAATTCCTATATTTCTGGGTTTTAGACTATATACTGTATTAATTTTGAAACACCTATACTACTTCTGCTGTCAAAAACAAAATAATAATTAAAACCATAATTAGCACTTCTGTGTGCTCATTTTAAAGTATTAGCATATTTATTTATGAAAATAATACATATTCATTTGTGACAATAATAGCCAACAGGATTAATGCTTTATTTAACAACTGAAAAGTGACTGCTACTAACATTTAATGTATTTTTTTAATTTAAAAATTATTTACTTGTACATTTGGATTAAACTGTATGTGTGGTTGTATGCTCTACTCATGTGCTGATTCTTTTAAAAAAGTTATACATGGTTCTATAGATAGTAGATGGTTCTATGTAGTGAGTATCCTCTGTTTTGCCAAGAGACGTAACAAGAGCAAAGGGAAACTAGGTAAATATGCTAATATCATTTGGGGTCGTCTGTTTCCTTCATTCACCTTCCCTTCTGCATCACTAGATGCATCATCTTGAAGCCCAGATATTGTCTTGTTGATTTGCACTTTTGTGCCTTTGTTTTCTGACATTTAGTACCTGGGCTCACTAAGAGGCAGTCGGAGATGTCCCTTTCATGATACTCACTTGAGGTATCCAAAGACATCTGGAGTCGCCCTCCATTTACAGGGTTAGGTCCATTTTCAAGTGCCAGAAAGGAAGGAGAACACAAGTCTGGAATCCATGGCAGCGGATGTGCTCCCTTGGCTCACCTTGTGACATATGTATGGGGTTGTGCACACAATTTGGAATATAAAGAGGAGCTCTCCACATATCGATATCACATACTGAGACTCTTAACAAATAAATTAAGTAAAATAAAATTAAATAATGAAACAAATACTCCATTAAACAAATAAAATGAGTCTGCTAGTAAGATGAGCTTTGAAATTCTTCTCAATGCTTTTGTCTTTGGCAATAAAGCTAGGTCACCTGGGTGCCAAACTTCTGTGTCTCCTTTGAAACTCCTAAACTACCATTTTGTATTATGAAAAGCATATTTAGAATACACCACTTGACCTCATGAAACCTCACCATAGATTAGCCAGAACTAGAATATCCTACCATCTTTATTTGGTTTAGTTCTTGGGAGGCATGGTCCCTGGGTTCTGGGGACCTCCTGGGTAGTATTTATCACACCTAACTCAATGACTTTGGGATTCATTGAGTAGATTGGAATGGCAGTGACTAAGATTTGGGAGCAGGAAGGGACAACAAATTTCCCAGAGAGGACTCCCTATGAGCATAGCTGGAGTGACATTAGGGCTTTCTAGAAAGCCCTTTCTGGAAAGTTCTGGCTTTTCCTGGAAATGATAGCACAATTCATGACTGAACCTGGTGCCATCCAGTGTCCCACTACCTACCACAGTATCTTGTGGGGAGAGAAGAACCAAGGCTTGGTATAAACGGAAAGAAACACTTCTCTCACACCTGATTCTGGGGCAACAGGGCCTATGCAGAGAATTATGGGCTAGCAAGGGTGTTGAGATGTGCACAACCCCATACATATGTCACAAGGTGAGCCAAGGGAGCACATCCGCTGCCATGGATTCCAGACTTGTGTTCTCCTTCCTTTCTGGCACTTGAAAATGGACCTAACCCTGTAAATGGAGGGCGACTCCAGATGTCTTTGGATACCTCAAGTGAGTATCATGAAAGGGACAGCTCAGACTGCCCATTAGTGAGCCAGGGTACTAAATGTCAGAGAACAGAGGCAAAATAGTACAAATCAACAAGACAATATCTGGGCTTCAGGATGATACATCTAGTGATGCAGAAGGGAAAGTGAATGAAGGAAACAGATGACTCCAAACCATATTAGCATATTTACCTAGTTTCCCTTTGCTCATGTTATGTCTCCTTTCAAAACAGAGGATACTCACTACATAGAACCATCTAGCATAATGGAAATGCACTCATTCTCCTCTGGACACTATCAAATATCTTTTAGATCTCATTTAAAAAGAATTCTAGCCATTAAATGCACAGAAAGGCTGTCTTTTAATTTTTTTAACATTGTTATTTAATTTTACATGAGAAGGAATATCTAGTATAATATTTTTAAGTCCAAAAACAATCATTACCACTGCGTTTCTTAAATCTGCTTGAATGAGAAGATATATTTGCCAAAATCTATCCTGTTCTTGCTGAATCTTCACTTGTCTATTTCACAGAAAATTAATCCTCCTAGAGCAAATAATCTGTTTATGTTTTTATTTAACAGTAAAACTATAACATTCTAAAGAACTTAGTGTTACTTTGTTGATTGAATAACTTCCACAGTAAACGCAACTCTTCCTTTTCAGACAATTAAGTGAATATTTTCAGAAGTAGAGAACTATCCCCAGCCCACAAGACCATAAAGTTAACTAAATATGTACAACTACTAGTAATTGTTTTTATCTTTTATCCCCACTTTTTTCTCTTCCCACCAAATCTATTTGGATAATTATTTTTTAAGGAAAAAAGGAAAGAAATTCTCTATGTACTTAATCAGACTAGACTAGGCAATTTGGTAGCTGTCACTTGAAATGGATGTGTTGTCACCTTTTGGGAATGGATGAAAGCATAGCCCTGAAATAAATGATAAGCCAGAACCAGAAGCCACAGAGTAAAGGGGAGAGGGTGAGGAGGTATGACAGACATAATGAAAATAAATAAATAAACCAACAGAGTTTTACAAAGAGCAATGATTAATCTCTCTGGGTTATTGTTGGTGAGTTTATTTGAAAGACAGGAAGCATCATTTGGGTGTTCCTTGGACCATTTTATCTTTCCTTGTACACAGTTTGACAATTGCATTTTGACTTCAGGAACACAGTAATGGAAGGAAAATGAAAATCAAACAAAAGAGGGCAGTCAAAGAAGAGACAGAGCTCACAGACTTGAGTTATTGCTTACATCATAATAATTTCCCTTTCTGCTGGCTTTTTTTTTAAACCATTGTAAGATCTAGGAATGAGGAATTTTATGGGACTTTTGTATCCATTGCTTCTTCAACTTTTAAAGGTGGACCACTCAGGCTGAGTTACTGCCTAAATAGAAAGAAAAATGAAATATTTAAAACTGTAAAAGATTGTAAAGCTGATAAATTATAGTGTATCCCTCTCAGCTATTCTACTATAGATGCTGGAATTGAACTAGACTAGTTTAAAGGTTAAGAGAATAAAAGAGACTTAGAGGATATGAAAATATTTATTGAGAAAGGGGTAGAATCACATATGGAAGAGATTTGGTTCTCCTTTGAGGGAAATAAAAGATATTCAAACTAGCCTGCTCATTTTTTTCAAAAGTAAGGATCAGTTTAGAGTGTTAATATAATTTGTCCTGTGTTTATTAAATATATCTCTTAACCAAATGTAGACAAATCAAGGAACAGCAGAATGAAGTCCCTAATGGTTACTGTGGCCTGTGAATGGGCCAAGTCAGGGCACAGTTTCCACGGGCCTCACACCAGGATTATCCCTGTATCCTCAAACCACATTTTTAAGTTTTCCAATGGTCAACATCCAGGTGCATAGTTTCAAGTACCTAGATATCCTCCAGTTATTGTGGCTGCATGACAAGGCACCATAGAAATTGGCAGCTTAAATCATCTGTTTCTATGCTCAGTCATTTGAGCCGGTGGCCAAAAATACAACTTCCTCTTCCCCATGATGTATTCCACAGAAGACTCAAACATGGAACTAGAATCATCTGAAATCATTTGCTTTGTGTCTGACTGTTGGTGCTCAGTATGTGATGGAAGTCTTGGTTTCTTTCTCCCCATGGGCCTCTTCGTTTGACATCTCTATATGAACTCACTCAGGCTCACCTTCAATGTTGTGACTAGATTCCAGGGATAAATATCTGAAGACAAAGAGAGCACCAGGCAGACGCTGTATTGCCTCTTTTTTTTTT